>NW_004949144.1:2902559-2914421 GCF_000317375.1 Microtus ochrogaster
AGGGAGGGGGAAAAGGGTGGGAGGAGGGGGAGGGAAATGGGAGGCTGGGAGGAGGCGGAAACTTTTTTTTTCCTTTTCTCAATAAAAAAAAAGAACTTGGACTTTCTTTACAGTAAGATATGTCTGCTTCTGGTAGCACCAATTACTTCACAGAGGTTTGTGTGCATTGAAGAAACTTGTTATGATATTTGCCTTCATTATGACAAGGTTAGCCATTTGGGCAAGAAACTGCTCTTGCTTGTGCTGTTTATGGTATGCTGTATTAACTGAACATTCTGGACCCACACACTAACTGCTTAACTTGCCTAAAAAGGTGAGACAGTCCTACAAGGTACCTGCTTCATGAAAGAGTCTGCCAGACATTCTGCAGGACACAGAAGAAAGTGACTGATAAAGTGTCAATATAGTTGAAAGAGTCCTTCAAATTTCTACTTCATGGAAAAGTCTACCAGATATTATGGGCCTAAATGCTGAAGATGGATGCCCAATGTTAAAAATAAACTTTAGGTTACTGTCCAGGTAGTGAGAAGTCTCTGTCATTTCTAGAACTTTGGAAGTTGCTTACAATGCATTTCCTGTTTACTTAGATAATCTTATATCCTTCTGGGTTCTTTGATGGACTTGAAGACTAGATAGCTATAGTTATAGTTTTCCTTATTTGTGACAAGACATAAAGTAGATATAAATATTGTAGCTGAATTCTTGCTGGATACTGGTTTTGTTAAATGTAATTTTACTGTGTTAGAGTTAAAAGATTTATTTTTATTTAGACAAAAAAGGGGAGACGATGTGGGTTCCCTTCTGTATGCTATGAATATGTTTTATAACTATTAGTTAATAAAGAAAATTCTTTGGCCTATGGCAGTGCAGAATAGAGCTAGTCAGGATGACTAAACTAAATGCAGAGAGAAACAGTGCAGAGTCAGCAGATGCCATGTAGTGACTGAATGAAAAGGATGCCAGAACATTACTGGTAATCCATAGCTGAATGATGATAGAGAGACTAATAGAAATTGGTTAATTTAAGATATAAGACCTAACTAGAAATATGTCTGAGTCATTGACCAAGCAATGTTATAATTAATAAGGTTTCTGTTTGATTCTTCCAGTCTGAGCATTCATGAAATGGATGAGGAGTCTCCATTTACAACGTTATCACATTTTCCTGTTTCTTCATCTCAACAACATGCTAAAGGAACTTTATGTCTGTTCATCTAGAAAACTCAAAAGGCACATTCCAAAGCAAAATATGTTACTGCCATATCCAGACTAACCTTAAGAATGGGACATAACAGAAGTTGAGGAGAAAGCAGTGCGACATTACCTCATACCTTTTGGCTGCTCTACAAAAAAAAATCATCTTCCCCACTAAGAAAATGAAGAAATTTTAACTCTTGGGAAATTGAAATCGTTATTTATTGACATGGGGAAAAGAAAAAATGTGCCACCACTGTGGATAACTGTGGTGAGTCCTCAAGAAAGGGAAAAAAGAGGGGAAAGAAGATAGGAAATAAAGAAGAGAAGGAAAGATACCAAGAAAGAAAAAGAATAGATTGTCATGGTACCTATAGCCCCACTTCTTGATATAATGACCATATATATTGAACGTGGGGTCTCTATTTTGTCCCCTCCAAAAGTAATCTTGAAATTGCATCTCATGGTATAATAATTAGAGGTGAAGAGGACTCTATGAAAGAATATATTACTGATGTTTTGCCAAATAGACATGCAGATAAGCTGCCTTCTAAGGATTTACCTTTATCTCTGTGGAAGAGGCACCTCTCAGCTTTGGTCAGACAACTATCTTTAGAGAATGGGTCCATGTGGAGACTCATAGATGGTCCAAGTACTGAGGATAAAAAATTGTTGAGTGCTTAGCCTCAAATCCAACGTCAATGTCACCAACACCCTGACACCTCCTTATCACACTTCCCTATCTTTGCAGCTGTTATAGCTCTCAGCCCCAGGTCTGACACCCATGTTCATGAAGACTAAGTAATTCTCCAGGACTCTTTCCAGAACAAGAGTCAGAAAGCAAAGCAGTCTTAATTTTAGATATGCCAGCTTAGCATTTAAAGAAAAAAGGTGCTCCTGGTCAAAAATGATTACAGCTATACAATAAAGACAGATTTAGATGAAAAAGATCTCTAAATGGGTCTAAGTACACTTGAATACATTGGCACAGGAGACTGGTTGCAAAATATAACCCCAGTAGCACAGACACTGAGAGAAACAATTAATAAATGAGACCTCCTGAAACTGAAAAGCTTCTGTAAAGCAAAAAGCATGATCAACAAGACAAAACAGCAGCCTACAGAATGGAAAAAGATCTTTATCAACTCCACACCAGACAGATGGCTGATTATCAAAATATAAAAAGAACTCAAGTAATTGGTCATCAGATGAACAAATAATTCAATAAAAGAATGGACAGACCTAAACAGAGAACTCTCAACAGAAGAATCTAAAATGGCTGAAAGACACCTAAGGAAATGCTCAACATCCTTAGCCATCAGAGCAATGCAAATCCAAACAATTCTGAGATTCCAGAAATCTTACACCTGTAAGAATGGGCAAGATCAAAGACACTAATGACAACATATGCTGAATAGGATGTGGGATATAGGGAATGCACCTGAATTGCTGGTGGAATGCAAACTGGTACAGCCCTTTTGAATTTCAGTGTGGCAATTTCTCAGAAAATTAGGAAACAATCTACCTCAAGACCCAGCAATACCACATTTGGGTATATACCTAAAGGATGTTCAATTGTACTGCAAGGACTTGTGCCCAACTATGGTCATAGCAGCATTGTTTGTCATAGCCAGAAGCTGGAAACAACCTAAATGCCCCTCTTCTGAAGAATGTATAAGGAAAATATGATATATTTACACAATTAAGTACTACCCAGCAGAAAATAAAAATGACATCTTGAAATTTGTGAGCAAATGAATGAATCTAGAAAACATCATATTGAGTGTGGTAACCCAAACCTAGAAAGACAAACATCATACGCCCTTACTCATAAGTAGCTTTTAGACATAAAGGAGAAAAAGAAAAAAACAAAGCAGCCGTCAAGTCATAGTCCCTGAGAACCTATAGAAGAGGTTCCTAAGAAAGACATACATAGATCTAATTTTCATGGGAAGTAGAAAAAGACAAATGTCCTGAGTAAATTGGTAGTATGTGGGCTATGAGAGAGGGTTGAAGGGGAGAGAAGAGAAAAGGAGAAAAGCCAAGAAAAATATATAGCTCAATAAAAACAATAAAGAAAAATGAAAAAAATAGCTCTTCTCCCCCCCGCTAACCTCTCTTGCTTACTCCCTTTTTTTCTAATTTCCCTCCTTCATTCTTCCTGCCACATTAATAACCTAACCAATTTTATGTTTTCTTATCTTGATATATTTTCTTTAATGTAATGATAATTTCAGTTGTGTTTTGTCTTTCTTAGTTGTATTCTATTTAAAGTATACTATCAAGAACAACATTTATAGCCCTGGTGGAAAACCTATAGTTTCTGTCATTGTGTAGAATGCCATGCCCACTCCTGAGATTGTTTTAACTCTACATTTGTTGGTAAGAAAAATATAGCTCTGCCCTAAAAGAGATGAGAGATACTTCATTCTAGAGCCAAGCATGAATGTCCATGGCCAGGTAAAACAGATTCAAGTTACCCCAAATTCCCACAATCCAATACACTGACAGTTTCATGAAGTTCTTTTAGTAATAAAACAAAAAAATGCCATGAATAAAGATACTTTACAAATATGGTGTAAACATCTTATGGACAGGTTAAGGCAACATTCGGAGAAGTGTATGCTGAAGGTCTCAATGATACCTTATGGAATTCTTCACATTTCAGCTGATGGAAGCTATGAGTATGTTAACACTTTCCAAATATGTCTCACCAATCAGCTACAAGTAAGTTAGGTCAGATGCAGAGGTGGGCAGTGACTGGATATTATTTTAAAAATAAATTGTATCTGGGTTCTGAACCTGCAATATCCTTGACTCTCCACAAACACTGAAATGCTAGTCAGGTAATCAGAGTTGGTAGAAGACTCAAAGTGGGGTGCAATTTTCATTGCATAGTATTCAATAAGTCCTTCACAGGAAGTAATGACCACTAATACATACCTGAGACCTGGATAGGTATAAGAACATGGCTTATTCACTGACTCCTCAGAGAGGACACGCATTAGACTTTTATTTCTAGCCATTGGCACAACTGTGGAAGAGTCTGAATCATGTCTGATGTTTCTACTGATCTCAACTGACTTGCTCCTTATACAGAAAATGAAGATGTTTTTATTATTTTTAAGGTATTTATTAATAATAAGCATAACAAAAAACAGGAACCTCTGCAAACATTAACTCTGATTCCTTTCTTAATCCATAACAATAGTGCATTTTGGTATATTTTCTTATATAGAAAATGAAATGTCTAGCTAATCATGCCTGAAAATATATATTATAGTAAAATACTGCCTTCGACTTCTATATCAAAAAATAATGTCTTAGCACTATGATTATCATTCTTTTTTTATTAAAAATTTCCTCCTCCTCCCAGCCTCCCTTTTCCCTCCCCCTCCCCCACTTCTCACCCCCACTTCCCCCCAATTCTCTCCAGTCCAAAGAGCAGTTAGGGTTTCCTGCCCTGAGGGAAGTCCAAGGTCCTCCCCCCTCCATCCAGGTCCAGGAAGGTGAGCATCCAAACAGGCTAGGCTCCCACAAAGCCAGTACATGCAGTAAGATCAAAACCCAGTGCCATTGTCCTTGGCTTCTCAGCAGCCCTCATTGTCTGCCATGTTCAACGATCCGGTTTTATCCCATGCTTTTTCAGTCTCAGTCCAGCTGGCCATATAGTTATCCTCCTGGATATTGGAAGTAGACAAGATTGCTGGGCAAAAATTGGGAACTGGGGGGTGGGGTGGGATGGGGGAAAGGGGAGATGGGGAGAGAAAAGTGAGAAGGGGAGGATGGGGAGAGCTTGGGGAAATGGGATGGTTGGGATAAATGAAGGGTGGATATGGGAGCAGGGAATATATATCTTAATTAAGGGAGCCATTTTAGGGTTGGCAAGAGACTTGACTCTAGAGGGGTTCCCAGGGGTCCAGAGAGATGTCATCAGCTAGTTCCTTGGGCAACTGAGGAGAGAGAACCTGAAATGGCCCGATCCTATAGCCATACTGATGACTATTTTGCATATCACCACAGAACCTTCATCTGGCGCTGGATGGAGATAGAGAAAGAGACCCACATTGGAGCACTGGACTGAGCTCCCAAGGTCCAAATGAGGAGCAGAAGGAGGGAGAACACCAGCAAGGAAGTCAGGACCACGAGGGGTGCACCCACCCACTGAAACGGTGGGGCTGATCTAACAGGAAAATGAAGATTTTTATCACACTGTAGAGATCCATGGATTGTTCAAACTTATCTGTCATTTTCAGAAAGTTTTCTGTATTAAAGCTCAGCTTCTTTTCTTGCTGTCTCTTCTTCAGGAATACCAACTTTATACTCACAAGACCTTATTTTTACAATAATTGCACTTATTATTAACTTGACTGCAGAATCAACTTCATACTCACATTTCTAATGGAGTCCTGCTTTCTTTAGTCTTTGTTGTGTTTCATGCCTTTGCTAACCATTTTTATTACTATTTTGCTCATTTATCACCTCTATAATTGTGCTTTATTATCTTAATCCAGACTGCTATGTGTATTCTTTTATGGAAACTGTCTGTAAGTTATTGGAGTATGAAGAGTTTTCCATTTGAGTGTAGTTCACTTATTCTAAAAAGTTTATTATAATAAAAATTCTTCAACTTTCAGATTTGTTTTTCCCAGATACTGATTTGGTTTGTGGTAAAAAGAATGTTAGAACCATGTCTATGCAAAGTCCCCAAACAAATTATTAGTGTAATTACATGTTGTGTGCATTTTGTGTTGAAATGTCAACAACCAGATGGCTGAGGATTGTTATCTCCACCTTGATGGATGGCAAGGTTTTCCATTTCTGTTTGCAGAAGTGAGCCACAGCAACTGTCTGGGAATTAGCAGCAACTGGAACCCTCAAGTATTCAGTCCTTGTGCAGTCCTCTTTGATTGTGACTTTCTGCCCACAAGGGTTTGGTCCTCAGGACTCTGGACACTTCCTTAACCCTTAGCAGAAACATGTGTTACAGTTCTCATCCCCAGGTCTCAGGTCCTTGTCCATAAAGACTAAATAGCTTTCTGCCACCCTTCCCACAACAAAGACCTGCAGTGTGTCTTCTTTCTTTCATCACAGTTCTGTATCTTCTCCTTATCTCCCTCCTGCCCTGTATGTTAGAAAACTGATCAACCGCTTCTTCTTCAGCTGTCAAGAAGCATCTGCCTTTCTCTTTTAACAGCATGGCCTGACTACAGTCATTGGTCCCTGCCTCTTGTTTTTTTTTTCTTGCCTGTGAAGTTGCCTCTGCTTTCAGCTGTCCCTGCTGCCACTTCCCTAGTGTTTCCACATCAACCTGAGCATCTTAGAGAAAGCAAGTAAAGGCCCCTGCAGGGAAATATTTTTTAAGGACTGATGTTGCAACACCAGTGGAAGCAGCACAGAAGAGCGTCCAACAGAGCTGCTGAGGCAGAGCAGCTCTTCCTAAGTAGTTTGAGGAAAGTCCTTTGGACCAGTTATGGCCATCAGTTTCTGATCAGTCCCAACATTTTGGTAGATCAACCACTGCCTTGACTTTTGTACCAGTCACAGACTTGGAGGTTTATGCTTTGGAATCACAGGCTAAATTCTTAGTGTCAATCATAGAAGTATTTTTTGTAGACTACCAGGGAAGGTATTTCCCTTTGACCAAGGTGAAAAGCATTGCATGTTCATGCATAATTAAGTAAATATTTTGATAGCAAATAATCTGGTTAAAACTGTTCCCAACAACAAAATCAAATTTAGTGATTTAATAAAACAAATGCTGTGTGTGTGTGTGTGTGTATCTGTGTGTGTATCTGTGTGCATGAGTGCATGTGTGTGTGATATATAGTAGGACGTATTTGTTCTTGAGTCATGAATATAGGCACATTTTTGGTAGACTATACATGTGACTGTTGTAGTGGTATTTATTTTGTGTTTTAATAAACAAATATTGCCTGAATATCAGAGAATAAAACTGCCATACCGATCATTCATACAGACCAGGCTCCAAGTAGCCACACTAGTTTGCCATAGAAACTGAGTACTAGTGGTGCATGTATTTAATCCCAGAAGTACAGAGGTATATAAAATGGGAAGAGACAAATTTCAGGCTCAATCTCATTCTCAGGATTCTGGAGGGAGGATTGTCATTCCAGACTGAAGCCAAGGTAAGAGGCAGTGCCTGGCTGTTTTGCTTTCTGACCTTCAGGCTGAATCCCAATATCTGTCTCCAGGTTTTTATTAATTGTGGTACATTTGGTGCCCAATGCTTGGGACACAAATTCACAAAAAATCTATTTGCCTGAGCCTTTTTAGCCACCAGCACAGGCCAGAACTAGACACAAAGTTAGTCTCCTGATTTCTGAAGAAAAACTAGTGCTCTTGACTCCCATTTACCCCAGATTAGCTTCCTCTTATGTGACTTGCTGCCATCCCACATGGAACCAACACACTTTCTGTGCCCCTATAGCTTCCTGTGGCTCCCACGGTCTCGGTGGCTTGCTGCCAACCCTGAGTGTGGCTCCCTTGCAGCTATGTTGGCTTCCTTTGGATCCCACAGTCTACATGTACATAGTGCATGGCTGCCCTAACTGCTGTGTCTTTAACAAAAATCCACTCAGTTTAGTTTTGAGTTCTTCTTATAATGTGGGATTCCCCTCTGTATGCTATGAATATGCTTTATTACCATTGGTTAATAAAGAGCATTCTTTGGCCCATGACAAGGCAGAATATAGCCAGGCTGGACGAGATATAAAGATATAGTAGGTGGAGTCAGAGAGACACCAGAAACCTGCCAGTAGACCACAACCTTGTGGTGATATACAGATTAATATAACTGGGCTAATTTAAGATGTAAGTGTTAGCTAATAAGAACCCTGAGCTAATAGGCCAAGCAGTACTGCAATTAATATAGTTTCTGTGAGATTATGTGGGCCTGGATGACCAAGAAACCACTGTGCAGCCTCCTATTACATGATGGCACCCTCTGTGGGGAAACTATATCCATATAAAACCCCAGAGAGCTTGGGAAGGAATTTTAGACACAAAAAAACAGAGTTAAGCAGCTCTTCTTGGTAGCAGCATTTTCTCAGCTGGGCTCTGTTTACTAGAGGAAAGCAGAGATGCTATTCCTTTAAGAGAAGGCTCCTGACTCACCATTAGCAACAAAACTGTGCAGGTCCTTTAAGGGCTAACTTTCTGATTTGTGCTGGTCCTGCTATGGAATGCTTAACTGGGGTCTGTGAACAACATGGCACAAATTCCTTAATGGCAACATAGACCCACTGCATCCTTGGTGCTTGGGCAGTGAGCATGGTTAGCAGAGGGGGTGAAGATTTGTCTGCCATGTATGCCTGGGCAGAGAAACAGGCAGGGTCATGGAGTTGATTCTAGCTATGCCCACTTAGCATATTGTAAAAAGGCTCTCCTGGCCAGAAAATGATTAAAGATGTGAAATAAAGAAAGATTAAAATGAAAAACACCTCTAAATGTGTCACAGTGTTTGGATAAATATACATAGGCTTATGAGCAATAAGAAACAATACAGACAGTTATAGATTAAAGGAGTAAAGATATATATATATGTATATATATATATAATATTATATTGTACTGACTAAGTTTTTTAGTGTGCACTAAATCCTAGTCGAATAAAAGTGAAGCTAAAGAGTATTTACCGGTCTTTTTTACACAAAGTGCAAAGCAGCATTCCATTTACAATCCTATTACAACACTTTGTAATCTGCATATCAATGCAGTGCAAATAACACATTTACTTTAGAAATGAGCATAATTAGATTATATAGATCATAGTAGGATTAGACAGAGTGACCTTTTCCTAGCATTCTCTGATAACTCAGGAACATTTTACCACTTGGCTGTTTTTTTTTTTTCTCATTTATTCTAAACAATCAATTTCTGGCATAGGCCTCAAAAATCTTTAGAATCTTTTACAGTTTAGGATTTATATGGAAAGAACTTTTTTCTTGATGTAGGTGGGTCATCTGTCTAGTGTTATTTTCATTGGTTAAGTATTTAAGAAACTGCTTGGCCTGATAGGGCAGAAAATTAGGTGGGTGGAGTAGACAGAACAGAATGCTGGGAAGAAGGGAAGTGAGATCAGACTGCCATGGAGCCAGCCACCAGATCAGACATGATGAATCTTTCTCGGTAAGCCACCACCTCGTGGTGCAACACAGGTTATTAGAAATGGGTTAATCAAGATGTGAGAGTTAGCCAGTAAGAGGATAGAGCTAATGGGCCAAGCAGTGTTTAAAAGAATACAATTTGTGTGTTGTTACTTCAGGTATAAAACTAGCTGTGCGGGAGTCGGGCGAGACAAAAAGCAGGCCTGCTTGTCCCCTCACTATATTTTCTCTCCTAGATGAAGAGAGTTTTATTGTTGAGAACTGAGTACTAGAGTGACTATTTCTGTATAAATTTGAGATGAGAAGAAACCTAAAAAATGAAAACTGAGAAGCAGCATAAAGTGAGTTGAATATGGTTATCATAGTAAAATTTTAAGGTTAACTATATTTTTGAAAAATAGGTTGCTATGTTTTGCAAGGTTTAAAGGTAACTGTCTGCAAGTCAGAAATGCATTTAGGTTTTATTAAAACAATTTTTGTAGGCCCACTGAAAATGTCAAATTTAGGACAAGGAACAAAGGCTGTTCATTTCAAAGAATTTTCCTTCTAGAATGTAAAGCAAGATTCAAAGGGATATGTGCTTGTCAAAGCAGCTATATCTCCTAGCTACTTTCAGAAGAAAGCAATACTGCTACCCCTTAGGAATATCAAGTAAATAAAAAGCCATTTGTAACTTTAACATACTTTTCCTTTCTCATTGAGATCTCAGCAATAAGTAGAAACACATACAAAGTGAACATGATTATCTAAATATATAGTAGACTGGTGAACTTGCCTTATCAAGATCATAGAGATTTTATTCCAAAATCACTGCTCCTGTATTGCCCATGGAAAACTTAAAAAATGAGGTGTAGTATCAAAAAGGCAACTTTGATTTGTGTATTTCCCATCTGCTCTATCAATTTAATAATGGAAAACTTGTCTCCATATCATCATCAACCCTTTATTATATTAATCAGTCTCTTCTAATTTGTGCCTTTTGTGTCCTAATTTTCTGCAAACCTATTTTATAACCTAAGTAATTGACAGAATTTCCTCTCTGTATTTTTTCAGGAGCAATTTGTAATCCCTATTTTGGCAAAACTTTCTTTACTTCTTTGAACATTCTTTTTAAAGTATCCATGTTTGAATCAGATAGCAAAATGTCATCCATGTAATGGTAAATTATAGACTTAGGAAACTGCTTACAAATTATTTCCAATGGTTGACTTACAAAGTATTATCACAATGTGAGGCTATTGGGCATTCCCTGTGAGAGGATGGTCATTGATACATCCTAGTAGGCTGAGAACTATTATAGGTAGGCAATATGAAGGCAAATTTTTCTCTATTCTTCTCTTGTAAAGATATAGTGAAGAAACAATCTTTCAAATCAATAACTATAAGAGGCTATCCTTTTGGTAATAGAGAAGGCAAAGGAATTACAGATTGTAGAGGGCCCATAGGTTGAATTACCTTACTGACAGCTCTTATATTTACCAGATTTCTTTTCTACAACAAATACAGGAGAATTCCAAGGACTGGTTGATTCTTCAATGTGGTAAGCATCTAATTGCTCTTGTACTGTAGGAATGGGAGCAGCGGGGCTGCGTCCCTGATGTGGGAGTGATTTCTTATTAATAAAGAAACTGCCTAGGCCCCTTGATAGGCCAACCCTTAAGTGGGTGGAGTAAACAGAACAGAGGGCTGGGAGAAAGAAGCTAAGTCAGGGAGTCGCCATGATTGTCCCACTCCAGACAGATGCAGGTTATAAATAATTTGCATTGGTATGGATTTTAAGGTCAATTTTGTTACATGTATATGTATTTCTGATCTTGAATAAGGTGTTGTGATTGTGTAGTTCATTTTTAAAATGTAATGTATAATTAGGAAATATAGGTTGTTGATGGATAATCATAAACAATAGTCAAGTTTGTAGTCATGTTACTTAGATTTTCTAGATATATAGAGATATAATTCAGATAGGCATTCTTCATATCTCTCAAAGGCTGCAGAATATGGCATTTAAAATATTTGAATAACTTAGGATTTTTCATGACAATGAGACATGTCTGCTCCTGGCAGCACCAATCTACTTCAGGAAGAAGATGGGCATCAAAGAGGATCCTTATGGACTTTGATAGCCATTTGGGCAAGAAACTGTTCTTGCCTGGACTATTGCATAAACTGGACACAGAGAACCCGCAGAGAGAGGACTGCTAAACTTGCTTAAAGGTGAGATGGTCTTTCAGGGTTCCTGATTCATGAAAGAGTCTGCAAGACATTCTTCGGGACAAGCAGATAGTGCCTTTGAAATTTCCTGCTTTGTGGAAATGTCTGCTGGAAACTATGGGCCTGTAGGCCGAAGATGGATGCCCCAATGGTACAGAGGAACTTTGGGTGACTGTACAAACAGCGAGATGTCTCTGTCATTTCTAGAGTTTTAAAAGTTGCTTACTTTTTGTTTGCTTGGGTAATATTGTATTCTTCTGGAGTCTTTGATGGAGTTGAAGAATAGATAGATAGTTATAGTTTTCCATTGTTATGATAAAAGATAAAA
>NW_004949144.1:2915556-2921092 GCF_000317375.1 Microtus ochrogaster
AAAAAAAAAAAAAGATATCTCCTAGAGAAGCTTCTAGAATTTTCAGTTGTACCCTCACAGAAGAAGAATTAATCCATTAAGAAAATTTATCATGATGTATGAAAAAGAGAAGGTTTTATTCCTAGTTCTACTTCAATAGTTCTTGTGATCATGTGAAAGGCATCTTCATTTGCTGAGCGTCAGTTCCCTTAAATATATAGGCTATAAGCAACTACTGCTTAGAGAAAGCATTGAGGTATACATGAATGTATAACAATAGTTACACATTAGGTTCTTAGTAAATATATTCTACACGAAGAGTGAACACAGTGGGTCTACAGAATTGGACACAGAGAAAATAAGAGCCTCAACTCATGTGGAACAGAATCTGGTTCCTTCCCTTCTCATCCCAGAGATGTTGGGTCTTTGCTCTAGCACAACACTAATCCCACACCCTGGGTTCTTGGGATCACTGCAGGTGGGAAGGAGACCAGAAATTATCAGTAACTCATGCAGTTTCTGTTATGACAAAAAATTGGTGAGTTCAAGAGCACCCTATCTCAAGTGGAGGATGTCACCCAGCAGGCAGTAGGCAGGGCGCCCTCACAGCTGACTTTTGCTTGCCTTTCTTCATGGTGCCCCTCATCCCTAAGCAATAAATTTTATGTCACACTAGTGCCCAGCATGCTAATCAAAGTATGAAATTCCCTCAACTGGGCTTCTATAAATATGCTTACATCTTATTTTTCATCTTTTAGCTTCGTCAATCTTCAAGGCCTTTTTCCTAAAGCATGTTTGTTCAAATCATTGATTTCTTTTCAAAAAGCATTTGGTGGATTGCCAGGGCTACCCCAGCCAGACTTACAGTGAGAGCTCTAACCTTATCTCCTTTAATTCCCAAAATAATCCCGCTTGTAAAATTTTAACTTTCCTCTTGTTTACCTAACCTGAAAACAAGGGCCCAGGGTGTTAGAATAAATACTTACTTCATGGATGTGTGAAAGAATGTTTGGGAAGGGAGGGAGAATGGAAGGGTCAAAGTTTGTGTAGAAGAGAGAGGAAAATTGTGAGGGAACCCCTCTTTCTACCTTGTTTCCACCACTGTTCTGTGTGCTCCAGGCTCACTGTCCCAAGCATTTCTAGGTGACTCTCTTGTCTCTACCTCCCACCTCTCTGCAGGAGTGCTATGATACAGATGTGGACTTCTATGTTTGACTTTTTATATGTGTTCTGTGGACTGAACAGTGATATTTACACAGGTAAAACTTTTAGGCATAACCATTTGCTCAGTCTAGATGAAACGAAAGCCAGATTAACTGACACTCTTTCTATTGTAGCCCGTCAGACGCCAAATTTACCTGCACTGCCATCTAATCAGAGCATCCTTTTATCAGAGTGAAATCACACAGCAGGTGAACTAAATAATCTGCCTGACATGGATATCTTCACTTATCATAACATTTTCACTATGAATCAAAACTAGGTAAGCATTTTACATTATAGCACAATTGCACACAAAAATTGCACACAAAAATCGTCACAAGAACAAAGAAAAAAAAGTAATCATTACTATGTGTAAAATAATTTTTAAACAGCCATGTCTATACTGAGACATTCTGCCTAGAGAAAATAACTTCATGACACACTATGGTGCAACTTTGTTACCACAGTTCTAAAGTACCGCTGAATGATTTCTGTGTATGGGTAGAGAAATGATGTAGTGCCTAAGTGTGTTTACTATTCTTGTAGGGGGCTCAGGTTCAAGTTCTAGCACATATCTGGTAGCTTACAACCATCTGCAACTCCAGTTTCAAGAAATCTACTGCCTTTTTCTGACTACTGTGAACTCCTGCATGAACATGATATATATCCATACATACACTCAAGAACACACACAGAAAATAAAATAAATAAATATGTTTTTAAATTTCTAAGAAAGCGTGTGTGTGAAAAAAGAAATTCTATATGTTCCCCCCAAAAAATTTAAAACTATTGTATCTCTAACAGTAAAAAGTTAGTCTACTTCCTGTCTTTTAAAATTCCATTGTAATTAAATATACACATATTATTATAAAGGGTTTCTATCTACTTGTACATGAAACTTTGCAACTAATTCTGAAATTGTCTTTTCAGTCTATTTTAACAATCTCAAGAGTTTATACACTAAATTAAAATTACAAAATTCAATTTTCAGTAAAAATGAGGGTAAATTGAATATTTAAATTACCTCATTTAATACTTACAGATTAGGATTTAAAGTAGAACCATTTGTCCACTTCCAGATCTGCTCCACTTGAATATATTTTAGTCCAATAAAAAACTGATGTCCTTCTATCTTTGAGAAATTCTGGAAGTATCTCTATAACCAAAACATAGTGGAAGACTTAATCTTCAATCTGTTTATTTATGACACACATTCTTCTACCAACCTTCTAAAACACTATTACTCCTGTTTGAATCCCATCCTAGCTCCCCACTAGCATAATTCTCTCCTCTGTAACACTGATCTCTATATATTTCTATTTTAATTGATTTATTCCATTAATATATTACTTTAAAGAAATACCAATCCAAATTCCTACTTCCTTCCCTCCTTCCCCTTCCCTCCCACTCCCTCCATGCTCTCTCCTTCCTATCCCCCTCCAATCTTAAGAGAGGGCAAGGCACCCTGCCGTTTGGAAAGTCCAACGCCCTCCACACTACATCTAGGTTTTAAACTGTTTAAAATCCAAGTCTCCAATTCCTCAACATAGACCATTGGTTAAAGTCCAGACATGTCATCAAAGCTTTAAGAAAGTGTTATGTTCAAAACTGAGCAATTTTATTATCAATTTACCAATTCTTCTTGATCTTCAATGAGCAGCAAAGTGCCTCCTCTCACAGAGCAGTCAGATAGACCTTCAGACCAAGGTCTGGAAATTTGAGAAATAAATAAGCATTTATCCCAGTATGGCTGCCAATCTTTCAGGCAGGTTGGTATGGCTGATCTCCCTAGAGTAAGAAAGAAGATATGTTTATTTCTGCCCTGTTTCTGCTGCACTAAAATCAACTCCACACAGGAGTTGTTTCATTTAGCAAATGCTGGAACAAGGCTAATGCTGTCATATGTCAATGAATCATAATTAATGATGAATGATTACTTTTATGTTTCATTTCTACTAATTTACTTCAGACAAAGTAAACTGTCTAACATGTTCGCTAAAATAATCAACTATTTCACTTTTTAACTTGATATTTGCCTATTAAGATTCTGTGTACCAGCAACCTGAAGAAGCACAGCCAGCTTCTGGGTAAGATCATAAATGTCAAGGCCACACAGCTTCGGTGCAGTTTCCAGTACCAACACTTACAAACCCTGTGACTCCCTGCAAGATCCCATTGGTTTTATGGTCTTCTCAGACATCAAAGGTGATACAGCATCTTCACTGAAGACTGTTTTGAACTTCAACTGAGTTGACTCACATTTTCTGTCAATAATCACCTCTTATTACCAGGAAATTCAAGCCACACAATTACCTGTTGGTTGAGCCATGATCTCTTGAGCAGCCACGCCACATTTTTCTATTGGTGCTTTTTTCACTAAGAATCCCACTAGCAAATGAGGAGGCATACAGAGAGGATTAAATGCTGAAATGAATGGTGGAATGAGTGTGCTCTTTTTTTCTTTCTTTTTTTGGTGGGGGAATTGAGAGAGGTTTCTCTGTGTCACAGCCCTGACTGTACTGGAACTCTCTATGTAGTCCAGGCTGACCTCAGACTCATAGAGATCCACCTGACTCCCAATTGCTGGGATTAGAGGCATGTGTTATCACACCCAGCTTGTTTTATTTCTTATTTCAGGAATCAAGTTATTTCATCTGGACATCTGGATTGAGGATACAATATTGACCCAGTGGATTAAGGGAGAAATTTGGAGACAGGACATATCACATGAAAAACACAGAACATGTGGATTCAAACAGTGATGAGGTTACATATCATTGATTGACAAGTCAATCTGTGGGTTTGCTTGTCTTCAATCACACCCACTACAAGAAAAGTTTTATCAAGCATTTAATAAGCTAAATATGGGTATTTTTTAGCTTTTTTGTTATTGTCATCTTTTGTCATAATTTGACTTTTACTTTTTATATTCAAGATGCATATGTGCCATATCCTATAATGGTTTTCAAAAAATTAAGAAGAATGGAAGAATGTTAAATTTCTGCAGTGGACATGGGATATTGCCCTATAACATTACATGCAATTGACCCTCCCCTAGGCTCAAAGAGGCCAAATGCTATGAATAAATCTAATATGTATTTGGGGAAATTATAAAGCTAAAGTGCTTGCCTCACATACTTGAAATACCGAGTCCAGTCAGAATCACGACAAGAAGGATCAGTCCAGCACAGCTGAGTTTCAGTGCCAGCCGATGCCAGCGTGGGCACTGACAGGCATCTAAGAAGTGCAAAGAATATACTAGTTAAATCGTCCACTTGGGTCCATCTGAGATAAATGTCAGAGGTGGTTTCCTAAGACCTCTGTTACCTACAAGTAATATTTCCAAACTTCTGGTGTACTGATTGAACTGAATTTAATGCTGCATTCTGTGCACAGTATTTTACACACACACACACACACACACACACACACACACACACACACAAACACACAAACTCACACACTCACACGGAGTGTGGAAGGGTCAGTTTTCCATCTTAACTAAGTACATACTACATCTGGTGACTACAGATTTTACAATTTGCTAATTTGATGTGTGACAGTGAAAACTTTTTTTTTTGCTAAGTGGAGTACTGTAGAGATCTTTGTACTATTACCTTTTACTTAAAATAATGCATTATGGCTTCTCTTTGGGAAGATTGTTCTGGTGATATCACTAATTTTCCAATTTGTGTTCATCACTGAGTAAGTGAGTGTTGCTGTGACACAAGCACTGGTTGCTAGTAATTCACTTCTTAACCTAGACTGCAAGATCTCATTGTTTCTGGCCAGGGTAGTGTCCAACTTAAAACATTGAAATATTTATTCCTATAATTTTATAGCTAATGGTTTAAGACTGCTGTTGAATGCAAGTAACAGAAGCTAGAGACTCTGAAATGGTAAAAATACTGTGCCTATAGTAGATAAGGGTACTGTGTTGTAACATGACATACACTGTGTCTATAGCAGATAAGGGGTACTGTGCTATAACATGACATACAGTGTGTCTATAGCAGATAAGGGGTACTGTGCTGTAGCATGACATACACTGTGTCTATAGAAGATAAGGGGTTCTGTGCTGTAGCATGAAATACACTACATCTACCACATTGCACTGCCCAGACAGCAGGTTTGACCTCTCTGCTTTCTTTGGTAACTATCAACAATAGATATCTTGTGTTTATTAGACAGTAAAATGAATTAATATTTGAAATGTGATCATCATGTACCACATTGAGACTAACTCTATGGTAAACTGTTTTTAAAAATTGGTTTAGATATGGAAAACAATAACAGTTGTGTTTATAAAGGTAATAAGCAGAAATACTAGATGGATCTTACATGTCTAATTAAT
>NW_004949144.1:2921759-2924676 GCF_000317375.1 Microtus ochrogaster
TTTTTTGTTTTGTTAGTTTTCTATTTTTTTTTAATATTTCTTGGTGTAATTGATGGCATGCTTTGAGTTACATGTTAAAATTTGAAGCCAGATATGCTAAAATGTTTTCTTATTCTCATTATGTGGTCAAGAGTTACCCATATGTTTTTTCTACCCTTTCTTCTTTTTTTCCTTTCTCTTCTTTCTTTTTTTTCATTATTTTTGGTGGCTGAATTGTATGACTGCAGACAAACTCTAGTGCTCTTATGATTATAAAGCAGTTTTAGGATGCTGACAAACAATCACTAAGTAAGTTAAATCACTTGATTCTGACCATGCCAGAGGAGCAGCAGATGGAGACTTAAGTTTGAAGTGTTAGCACCCCAGGAGGAAAATCCATGATGAGTGAATCTCTAATAGTCAAAGCCCAGAAACCACAGGCTACAGAATGTATTTTGTTTCTGCTTTGCCTTTATATGTTTGCCGCTGTTATCTTTCTCTGGAATCTGGCTTGCTATGAATGGGTGTGGGGAGATCCCCACTGCCTGTAATTTAGTGTGCTTATCTCATGGAAATATCCTGTTTTACTGGTCATTTTTACTTGTAGATTATTATTGAGATAATTTCCTCTTAAACTGTACTGTTTAACTGAATCAATGACTCAATGCAATAATAGTGTTAGTTTAAATTAGGATTCTGATGATTGAGGGTTTTTAATAAATATAGTAAGAAATTAAGATAGAGCTTAGTTTAGTGGAAAAATTAATACAGGTAAAAGTAGGATAAAATATTGTCTTGCCTCTGATAAACCTGATACTGTAGAATATTAAAAAAATAAAAGAAGGAAGTGTCACACAGCTATAGCACATAAGTTGCTATTGAGGAATCACAGAAGCTGTGACTTAGGATAATGTACCTGGGTTCTTGGGAAAACTTATTTTTCACCTGTAATGCATAAAATGTTTAATCATGTTAAGTGATATGGAACACATGCTGGCTTTTACTTGTATTCATTGTAATCATTCATTTGAAAACTAGAATGTAACCACATTATAATTTTTATATTGCCTGAAAGATTTTGTTGGGGTATATAAGCTTTAGAGGAAAAATAAAGAGCAAATACACAAGAACAAAGAAGTAAAATAAGAATGAGAATAAGGAAGAACAAAGAGTTAGGACAAAACCACCAAAAGAAAAAGAAGAAACATAGAGATAAGAAAAGAGAATACAGAACACAGAATAAAGAATGCAGAAGAAAGAAATCATCACCCACAGATAAAAATGTCATAGCACACTGACTCTGTGGATTTCCTCAGAGCCCCATGATGCTGGAGGCTGGCCCTCTCTGACCCTTTTCCCAGTTAGCAGAAATCATTTTAAGTGTTTTGAGAAAAACAAAAAAGGCAGAATGAGTAGAAGTGTTCCCAGACGATAAGAGACAACTCCCCTTAGTCATATAGATAGACCCAGTAATACATGTTCACTGCTAACTAAAACTTTTTACACATAAAAATCTATTGAACCTTTACGGACATTCCCCATCATATCCTCTAGACAAATAAGAACAACTATTTCAAGGCAATGAGATCATCTTAGACACTGTAGGGAATATGGAGATTATCTAAAGCGCAAAGGATTATGTACATAGCTCCTGTGCAAATACCACATTTGATAGAAGAGACTTAATATAAGAAGAGGTTTTATAAGCAATATTCTGTGGACAGTGAGCAACGCTGTGTGGTCAAAGTGAAACAAGACTGTCATGGAAGAAAACACAGTACACTGAACTTTGAAATAGATCATTGAATGTCATTTCTGCTGTGTAAGTCATGCTGTGTGACTTCATAAGGAGACAGAAGCAGATACTAGATTAACTTTAAGGCCTCAAAGACACCACAAATATGAGAATATCAGTGTATCTATATCAGTCTAGAATTTCTCCTGAATACTAGTGAGACACAGAGGGACTGAGCCCAGTAAATAAGCCTAACAAGTCATGTTTCTCACACACACACACACACACACACACACACACACATATATATAATTCTATATTTCTCTCTTTTATCAATCATTCCACCCTCAAAATTCTGAATTTTTTATATAGTTAAATTATCTTCATACAGTCACCATTTTTATGGTTTTACTAACGTCTAATATTCAGAACAATCATATTTCAAATTTATAATGCAACACAATACAATACTGGGAACAATATGTTAGGGTGTCATAAACCAGAAATTTCCTCATCTATAAAATGTCTGGACAATATCTACTTTAAGAACTCTCAATTTATGAAACAATTCTAATAAATTCCAAAGCATAGCTTATTATACAAAGCACTATTGAACATACAGTAATTCTTTCCCCACAAACACCTACACAAACACACACACACACACACACACACACACACACACGTGGTTTTTTAAACTAAAAGTAAAAGGATTATTTGGATTATTTTTAAAATTGTTATTCTTTCACACTAAGGAATAAGGGCTTACATAGACATCCATCCCTGTTTTATCTCTTCTGTATGAGATTAGAATGAGTGGATAGACCTTTAAAAGACCATGTGAACTTTAGTTATGTGGAAGTTACAGCTTCAGGCTCCTTGTATGTTTGTTTGTCTATTAAAAAAAAACCGGTCAAGGTTTTTTTACAGCTGGATCTTCATCTAGAAAAATACTGACACTTAGTAGATACTTATTTCTAAGTGAATGAATGAACTCTGTACAAATTTTATCCATCCTACTATCAAGGCTAACCTTTGATCATGTGACCACAAAGCAAGTCACTGCCTATGTCCCTCTTTCTGTTTTTGTGTGCTTACTGGGACATTTAATCTTTTTGCTGTGAATTTCCTACACTTTGAGCTGTGTAGCTAATGGATCCAGGCTGTTTCATTTCTTTCACTACCTGGTCAGTATTTTCTCTT
>NW_004949144.1:2938596-2949127 GCF_000317375.1 Microtus ochrogaster
GATAGATAGATAGATAGATAGATAGATAGATAGATAGATAGATATGGATAGATACATGATGAGGTAGACACATGATGACATAGATAGATTATAAAAAGGTAGGCAAATAGATAGATAGATAGATAGATAGATAGATAGATAGATAGATAGATATGCATAGATACATAGATATATACATATAAACAATACATAGTGATCTGAGGAGGGAGCCACATGTGCCTTTCAGCATTGTCCTGAAGGTTCTCGTAGGTATAAAAAATATTCACCTGACTGAAATGATGTTATCTGTCAGAGCTACTGAGACTTAAGGACTTAGGTTTATGGAATGTGCTAACTCCTCCAAGGTTTTTTTCAAGCCTAGAGACTTAAAACAAGACTACAAATTCCGGGTCAGACATTTGCAGATTACAGGTGAAGAAGAAAAGCAACGATTTCCTTAAAATCACTTTCTGTGGTCAGAGTGGAATTGTACCAGGTACACACAATTACACAGCAGTGGCAGCAGTCTCTTGGTTGTGAGTTCCAGAAGACAGAAGATGTATATTCACAGTATGGGAGCACATTCATTCCCAAAGACAATTAATGATTACAAAGTGAGAGGAAGCCTGCAAAAGGTCTCACTCACTCAAGACACAATGAAACCTCCTAAGCTGTCACTATTTGATGACAGTGATTTCACTCAACACCACACACAAGGATCTGCCTCATTCGCCATCTAGGCCTAAGATTTCAACAAGTGTGCAAGACTTTCCAGAGTTGTGCATCTTGAGTTACTCTAAACAGTTCTAGAAAATTATTCAATCTAGCATGTAGAAATTTCATTGTATATTTTATAAAGTTCTCAAGTCTTATTATACATAAGGATCACCTGAAAATTTGTTAACAGTGTCTGTTCTTGCCATATTAACTCCTTTCTTTGTCAAGATAGTTTAGCTTTACATGGGAAACGTGTGAATAAACATGCCAAGTATTAAGTTCTTTCATGGCAAACACTTGAATAAGCAACACTGCTAATAAAAGCTGTGGGATGAATAGGGAACATCAATAGAGTGAAGATAAGTCTGATGCTCTAAGTAGAAGGTTCACATGATGCTGCGAGGAGACTGAACTTTAGCTGTAAATTCTGAAACCATCTGTGGCTTCAAGAAATCCACAGTAGCTCTGCTAAGAATAGCAGGTTTGAGGTAAGATGATTTCTGATAAAGATGCTCACAAATACCTCTGTTCTACAAAGTGTGAACTAAGTGGAAAAAGCAACCAGAGATGAGCATCATTTGTCCACATGAGTGGGAAGCAAACTGATCACTTGCTGGTTACACAATGTCAGAAACAATAACTACTGCATGGTTATATAGCTATCATAGTACAGATACTAAAATATACTCTCCTAACAGCGCACTCTGGAGAGTTCATCTGTGTTAATAATGTCCTTTAATCACCCAAATTCCAGGATGATTTTTTTAGCACAAGATATACCAGAATTCAGGACTGCCTTGATCTGGTCACAATAAAATAAATAGATAGAGAGAAAGCAGAAAATGTGTGAGGGAGGTTCCTGTATGGTGTTACGTACACATAATGTGACATTAAAACAAAATAAGTCAAATGGTGAATGATTATAAATAATCCAGAATCTTAGAGTGTAGAAATAAAGGAAGTAATCTTGAATGTATCAAGAAAAAATAACAAGATATTTTTAATTAGAAGTCTATTTTGATATCAAGTCATTGCAGGTTAATATTGGGAGCAAAACATAAGCAATGTTGCTCCTTCATTTGAAAACAAATGTGATAAAGTAATAATTGTATTCCAGAAGTTGAAATCTCCAAAACAGAGGTGATGTAGGAGGGTTTTCTATCTATCTGTTGTTTCATTGGTTAGTAAAGAAACTGCCTTGGCCTTTTGATAGGGCAGAATTTAGATAGATGGATTAGACCAAACAGAATTGTGGATGAAAGAAAGCAGAGTCAGACAGACACCATGAAACTCCGGCCCAATATGGACATAGGTTAGAATCTTCCTGGTAAGCCACCTTCTCATGGTACTACACACATTAATAGAAATGGGTTAATCAAGATGTGTGAGTTAGCCAGTATTTAAATGAATACAATTTGTGTATTGTTATTTCAGGTGTAAAGCTAGACATGTGGGAGCCAGGTGGGACTAAAAGCAGGCCTGCTGTCCTCATCACTACACAGAGGGATAAACAGAACAACAACAAAAGACATGCACATATGCATGCACAGTAGCAATCCAGACAGACAGGTATATACAGGTCTAAAAATGAGGCCCCGAATTAATGGTTCATAGTAGTAACCCACTCTGCCTCTCCAAAGGAACTAAGGTGGTCCAGTCTCCTCCCAATGGGTCTCCTGACCTACCTATGGGGTGCTGAGATGTCTCTCAGTCACCCCAACCTGCAATCCACCACAGATTCACTTGGATCTTACACGGGTTTACAGAAGGAACTCCAATAGTCAGAAACAGAAACCAGAGCTTGCCCAGACAAAATAAAGTTACCTGATGATTGGTATGTCAAGACTCCAACGGATGGGAGATGTGGTGGGTTTTAGTGATCCCTGATGTTGTTCCCAGTGTCTGGATTCCAAAAACCACCAAAAGGCCAAATCCAATGCAAAAGCAAAGACTCCTTTTAATTACAAGTTAACTTGCATCGTTCACCTGTCTGACACAGTGGGTAGAGTAGGAAGGACACCGCGCCTCGGTGGAGTAGGGTATATATTGGGGGTAGAGCAAAGGGGCATCTAGAGGGCTTCTAGTTGCATAGTAACAGTCTCAGGATTGGCTCACCTCCAGGCTGGGACAACCTGTCCTGAGCAGATTGGCCAGCTGCAACTCTGTAAAGGTTACTATACCTGAAAGCCATCAGAGAGCTGTTACCTCACTGCACCATTATCAGTAAAGCGCATCCAGAGACCGAAAACTAGCTTCTGATCCTGCCAGTAGTTAGGGCAAGTTTGAACAAGGTTTGGCAAGGGGCTCAGCGGGGCCTATATCTTGCTAAGTCTTTTCAGCAGCCTGTTCTGAAAGGTGGAGCTGAGTTAGGGTCTGACCCCTTCAGTCATAACAGACATTGAACTTCTCTGCTCACTGCTCAAATCCCCAAGGGTAAGTGTTGATCTTTGGGCAGAAACTTTTGTGAGGGAGAGATCTAGCCTCCTGCCTACTTTTCTAGCTAAGTGATTTTGTAGTGTTGCATGCCATTAGCAGGAACTCAGCCTCTCTGTTTTTCTGCTCCTTGGGGAGGGAACAGAGATGTCTCCTCTAGGTTCAGGCAGACCTAGAGTTTGAAGTCTTCCTCAGCACGAACAGCATCTGGGCATCAAAATCTAACTGGTCATTCCTTGGTACACAACACTCACTGTCTAAAACACTCACTGTTTGACTATCTCTGGAGTAAACAAGCTTGCCTGCTGTTGTGTTTTGACAGCCATGAATCATGTTACAATTACCATGAATCCTACATTCTCTTCCTTTATATATGTACCCAGTGCCAGACTGCTGAATCATTTGGTGCTCTTTATCACTGACTCATTCATGTAGTCAGCCATTGATTGATTAGATATTCAATAGTTCATTTGTTTCTTTACCTCCTTAGTAATGGACACACTGTCTTCCACAGTGGCTCAGTAGTTTTGATTCTCCACTAGCTGTATACATGTTAGGGTTCAGCCTCCACAGATTCATAAGTTTCAGGGTTTGGGAGTGTGTATTAGAAATGTTAGGTAGAATAAACAGTGATACAAAAGAAATACAGAGATATAGAATTGAGTTGGAAAGACAACGAAATTAGTACTGTATCCACCAGTGTTTATTTCTTATGCTCTTTAAATACCCCAATACAAAAGAGGGTAAGAAAGCAAAAGACTTTTTACCATGATACAAAGAACAAAGTAATTACCATGTTAATGCCTAAAATACCAAGTAATCATACCCTACTTCAAGATATCCTTTTAGTAGGTACACCTTAAGTAAATAACCTGTCAATAACCTTGAAGTAGCAAGACTAGGTCTGAACTCTCTGACCTCTAGTCAAGGTAGAATGGATCTACCTCTGTGGGCTCCAACGTATAACAGCTCAAAGATCACCAACAGGCTTGGCAGACATCTCTCACTTCTCCCCCTTTTTAACCAGTCAATCCCTCTGACCACTTTGCATATATTAGAAGAAATGGATTCAAAGTGCTCTCCAAAGCCAGATGCAATAGCATATGCCCTAGGTGGATCAGTGAGTTGGAAGCCAGTCTGATCTACAGGGTGAATTTCAGGACATCCAGGGCTACACAGAGAAAACCCGTCTCAAATACATAAACAAACAGTGGCCTCCACACATTTCTAAGCTAGTGCAATGCAAGCATGACTGGTCAACTCTAGAGAGACTAAGATGCAGTGGCCCCTTGATCTCTTTGCCTACCAGTGGTATTGACATAGAAAGAAGCTTTTCCATGATATGGAGCCTGTTTGTGGGAACAGACTGAAAATAAGTCCTAGGTAGGTTTGGTTTTACAGTGGTTCTGCAGAGAGGTAATAGTCTTTGTGAGGGATATATTTATGGTTTAAATTTTAATTAATTCAGTGATCTATAAAATGAAATGTCTCTAACTTGTAAGCCCCCCTTGCCCAAGGACAGATAGCTTCCTGGAGTGCTGGGAGTTGTTGCTCATATACAACAACAAGTTACCTGTTTGCACTTCTATAAGCAACATTAGTTGCCCCAACTGCACTGAATGTGCTTGTCAACACATAGACAGGAGGTGTGTAGGCAGGAACTACATTCATATGTATGCTTGTCTCCAATTGGACAAAATGGGAAAGTACAGAGCCTTGTGGGTTTTGCCTTTATAAGAAATAGATTAACATAAGTCATCGCCATTTTCTGGAAATCTGGTATGAACATGCCAGTGTTCATTGTCCTGGCCAGTATTTAATTAAGCTTGCTTCAAATTTGGCTCAAAAGTTGTGGTGATCCCAGTGTCTCAAAGGACTATTTTGTCTAGGAAATTTTCCTGGACTCATGAAGGGAAGGAGTGCTCAGAACTTTGGTTATTTTTGAAGATAAAATATCTCTTCCAGGCTAATGTACTTAAACACTTTGTCTCCATCTCATGGGGTTGTCTGGAGAGTTTGGGATCTTTGGAAGTGGCTCCTAGGTAGAGAGAGCTGAGTGGTACAGGTGGAGGCTCAGGTTCATCTTCCAGCATTAGGTCCATCTCTCTGCATCCTGGTTGGTGTCAGCCAATAAGCAGTTGTCACACAGTCCTGTCATCATAGGCTGGTACAGTGCTTCTTCTAAGGTCCCCATACCGTGATGGACTGTATTCTTTGATCTGTGAGCCAGAATGAATTCTCTTAAAAGTTGCTTCTGCCAGTTGTATGGACTCAGAGAGAAGAAAATTAACAATAGAGATTTTGACTTTACCGTGTCACTGATACTGAATCCCTCTTTCATCTATGAGGTTCACTCTCAAATGCTTTTTTCTTTCTTTGATATTCCTGAGTTTAATAGATGGCATCACATTTATTAATTCCATTTCAATTCATAGAATCATTTAGTCATTTTCTATATCTGGTCAAAGTAATGCATACTTTTGACTGCCAGTCCAGGCTAGGGAAGGAGCTGACATGATTTGGGTCTACACTACTGTGCTTGTTTTCTATGGAATTAAGTGCAAGTTTCCCTAGTTATCTATTTTGGGAAGTTGGATGATATTTTAAATACTTTTTTTTTTTTTTGGTTTTTCGAGAGAGGGTTTTCTGTAGTTTTGGATCCTGTCTTGGAACTAGCTTTTGTAGACCAGGATGGCCTCAAACTCACAGAGATCCACTTGCCTCTGCCTCCTGAGTGCTGGGATTAAAGGCCTGTACCACCACCAACAGGAGATTTTAAATATTTTTAATGTGTTTATTAATCAATCCTAGATGGAGGTCACGGTTTTCTGTGGACTGTATAGTGGTATTTGTAGTAATATAAGCAGGCTTCTGGCTCAAGGTATGAGGGAACAGTCTCTGGAAGGTCTATTTTTTAAGTTACATTGTCTCCTTTTGGCAGTTACAGCAAATGTAAAGTTGAATATGTATGAAAATGTATACGGCATTCTTCAGTCATTCTAAATATGTTATTTCTTTTAAGTAATTTATGAAGGTGATTAAAATGTATTCTATCAGTCAATTTCATTACTTTGAGTCTTACACATGAAGCAGTTGTGACAAGAAATAAATCCTGCTCTGACCATCAATGATACCACTGTGACAGTAAGATATGGATGCAGGTGGTTGGACACATCCAGTCCTGATCACATAAAACCAAAGCTCACCTGTAACTGGCTTCATGAAAATCTCATCCACTAAGGTCCAGTCCACAAATCCATAATTAATTAATTTTCATTACTGAAACAGATCATTCTCCATAGTCCAGTCTGACCTTTTGCCTCAGTCTCCCAAGTGCTATGATTATGGGTGTGAATGATCATGTCCAATTCTATCTATTTTGCTCTAAGCCTTGCTCTTGATGGGTTTGAAGACCTGGAATGGATGTGTGAAAGTTGGCAAAACAAAGAAACTGTGTCAACCTATTATTGTTCAATAAAATGGCCCAAGATAGCCTTAATATTTGACACTGTCCATCCCTTGTTCTCATGTTTATCTTTGTTAACTACTTAAGGTATAGGAACAGTTATTAGGAATAAGGAAATTGTGGGTTTCTATGATTCTACTTCATTTTCAATCTCTGGAATGTTCCCATTAACTTCTGATGTCATTTGTTTATTTTAGTTCTCAAAGAATCTTGTGGTTAAAATCATTCTTTTCAGGATATTGGAGGCAAGAGATGAGTCAGCAGGAGTAGCTGAATATTGGGAAAAGGATTGAGAAAAGCAAAGAAGAAAGGACAGAGTTCTGTCTATCAATACCAAAGTGGCAAATTTATTTCTCAGCATTCTTATATACAGGTTTAAGGCAGAGCAAGTAATACAAAAGTTTCACCCAGAACAATGTGGACACTCACACATTGTAAGAAAACTACATTACTATTCTGTCATGGAATCAAAGAACAGGCAGTCTCATAATCTCCCACAAAGTACTTGCTGCAAGTATCATCAGGTTCTAGAATTGCACACTTAACTAGATAAAATGTTCTTTCCCATGGGCTTTATCAAAACATTCTCATGGCTGCTAACAATTAAAAAGCAAACAAGCTTGGTCTCTCTTTACCTTTAAGTTAAGATGGATTCTGTGGACTACCATAGCAGAACAGCTATGAAAATATGTAATATTAAATTTCATAACCTACTGTGACTCATTCAAGCCAGCAGTATGGCTAGCATGGTCAAAGTCCCAGAAAGCTGTTAAAATGATGACAGAGTCTATATACAGAGGCGGGTAGGAACTAACTCAAGGGTTTCAGAGGAGGCAGATACCACAGAAACTAGGTGAAAAATTAGAGATTTTGAAGTCAATGGAGAGTCGGGGGAAGTGGTGAAGTTGGTGTAGATTTGCTTTGCATATTGGGTAAGCTGGAAATGATGAGGAATTTCCCACTGTATGCTCTGATTACCATAAATGAATAAAGAACTGCTTTGAGCCTATAGTAGAGCAGAGCAGAGCAGAGCGGAGCAGACCTAGGTGGGTAGAACAGGACTGAATACTGGGAGAAAGAAGGGCAGAGTCAGGGAGAAGCCATGTAGCCTCGCCAGAGTCAGATGCCTGACAAAACGTTACCCAGTAAGCCACAGCCATGTGGCTATGCACATATTAATAGAGATAGGTTAGATTTATATGTAAGAGTCAGCCAATAAGAAGCTAGAGCTAATGGGCCAAGCAGTGATTTAATTAATGTAGTTTCTGTGTGGTTATTTTGAGGCTAAGCAGCCAGGAACCAACAAGCAGCCCTCCTCCAACAAATTGGCATACCAATGTGGTGTACTAAATTCATGTAAAACCTGAGAGGGCTTGAAAAGGAATTCTAGACACTAAAAAACAAAGTTTAGCCAATTTTTCCCCGAATGGGCTTTGCTGGGTGGCGGCACACCTTGGCTCCTTTAAGAGAGGTTTTCCTGATTCACCAGTAGGAAAAAAAAAAAGCCACAGCTTCCAAAACTGTGCTTCCTGGTTCACCAACATGAATGGCTCTAGCTCTTTGGGGAGGTTCAGCTATCAAGCACTTGAATGGGATTTGTAGGGCCAGGTGCTTGTATGCCTTCTTGGGAAAGTAGCTGAGACCATGTCTGTAGCTCAGCACCCCCGCCTGGGAAGGCAACAGGATCAGAACTGCTGCTTACCATTTTAAAAGATCTTCAAAAGAGTAAAGAATTACAGATACACAATAGGACAGATTCAGACATAAAAGACCTCTAAATGGGTCACAATGTTGTATAAATGTATGTACGCTTGGGAGTGAAAAAAAACCAAAACTGTACAAGCAGGATCCACAGATAAATGACTTTTGAACTTGCCTAAAGGTGAGACAGTCCTTCAGGGTTCCTGCTTCATGAAAGAGTCTGCCAGACATTGTGCAGGACACAGAAGAAAGTGACTGACAAACTGCAAATCAAGGTGGAACTGTCTTTAAATTTCCCTGCTTCATGGAAAAGTCTGCTGGATACTATGGGCCTATAGGTGGAAGATGGATGCCTCAATGGTACAGAAGAACTTTGGGTGACTGTCCAGGCAGCAAGATGTCTCTGTCAGTTCTAGAGTTTTGGACGTTGCCTAGAGTGCACTTCCTGTTTACTTAGGTAACATTATATCCTTCTGTAGTCTTTGATGGGTTGAAAAATTTGTAGTTAGAGTTAAGAGTTTTTGTTAATTATGATAAAAGATAAAGTAGACATAAATATTATAACTGTAACTCCTGCTTGGTATTGGTCTTGTTATATGTAATTTTACTATGTTAAAGCTAAAAACCCTTCCTTTTTATTTAAACAGAAAAGAGAAGGCAATGTGGAATTTCCCTCTGTATGTTGTGATTACCATGAATGAATAAGAACTGCTTTGAGCCTATAAAAGGGCAGGGAGGGTGGAGAAGAGCTAGACATAGAGGACTGGGATGAATGCTGGGGGAAAGAAAGGCAGAGTCAGGAAGAAGTCATGTAGCCCCCACCAGAGACAGACACCTGACAAAACTTTACCCAGTGTGCCACAGCCACGTGGTGATACACAGATTAATGGAGATGGGTTAAATTTATATGTAAGAGTTAGCCAATGAGAAGTTAGAGCTAATGGGCCAAGCAGTGACTTTATTAATACAGTTTCTGTGTGATTATTTTAGGGTTAAGCAGCTGGGAACCAACAAGCAGCCCTCTTCCAACACTGGAAGCTTGGTAAAGTTGCAGCCTCAAGCAACATTGGAAGAGCAGAATCCATTTTGACCTCACTTGATTCTCATTTTTCTAAACAAGTTCTCCTACTGTTTTCACAGCATCTGTTTTCTTGGCTCTTCCTTTTTTATGCATTGTATGTTTATGCTATTCTTGAATACATGGTTTGGAACTTGATAAAAATAAAACTAATGTCCTATGTATTCCATAGTGTCTTACTTCTTATTAAGATTTTGAGGTAATTCATGCTGCTGCCTTGCATTAATGGGTTCTTCTTTAGTGATGCCTTCCATGCACACCACATAATTACAGCATAGTGTATTTATTTCTAGTCCTTTATTAATAAACACCTAAGGTTCTCACTTGGCTGTTATAAATAGTACCAGTATGTGTATTTTGTACATGCCCATTGTGCACATGTAAACAAATAGAATTACTATAGCATGGTTTGATTATGCTTAGCATTAATAACTATACCAACATCTTACAACATAGTTGCAACTAATTATTCTTCTACAACTCTAATATATTATTCCTGAAAATGTATATGCTGGTCTTTTTTAGCCACAATAATATATGTTTACTAGTTTCTAGAGCTTTTTTTCTTGCTTTCTTGATATGGGATTCTACTCTACAAGCTGTGAACATGTTTTATTAACATTTGTTAATAATTAAGATGCTTTGACCTATGGCAGGACAAAATATAGGAAGGAAAGAAATACAAGCAGAGATAGAGATGGAAAGAAGGTGCAGTCAGGCAGTCACCATGAAGCTGCCCAAGAAGCAAGGGGTAACAAACTATGACCCTTATGGTAAAATATAAAATAATAGAAATAGTTTAATTTAATTTTAAGTTTTAGTTAGTAAGAAACCTGAGCTAAGAGGCCAAAGAGTATATAATTAATAAGCCTCAGAGTAGTTATTTTATAAGTGGCTTTAGAAATAGGCAGTCAGAGAAAACCTCATCCACAGTATCAGCAGGATGGGAAATATTTGTAGTTGCATAATGGCACCCTACATTTGGAAGCATACATCCACATAAAGTCTAAGAACTTTAATATGGGGGGGGACTTCTAAACCCATAAAAATGAGAGTCAGAGCCGGGCGGTGGTGGCGCACGCCTTTAATCCCAGCACTCGGGAGGCAGAGGCAGGCGGATCTCTGTGGGTTCGAGACCAGCCTGGTCTACAGAGCTA
>NW_004949144.1:2949227-2954299 GCF_000317375.1 Microtus ochrogaster
AGGCGGATCTCTGTGGGTTCGAGACCAGCCTGGTCTACAGAGCTAGTTCCAGGACAGGCTCCAAAAACCACAGAGAAACCCTGTCTCGAAAAAACCAAAAAAAAAAAATGAGAGTCAATTGGAACTTCCTGGTACCTACATTATTTTCAGATAGGCTCTTCTTGTTGGCCACAAACAGAGGTTCAGCTTCTTTAAGAGATAACTTCTTGGTTCATATTTGCAGCACAAATGATTCTGGATCTTTCAGGAGGTCTTGCAACTGAACTCTTAAATTGGGTTTGTGAGCAGAGTACTACAAGTTGCTTAATGGTGGCATAAACCCACTGCATCTCTGGAACTGGAGCAGTGAGCATGACTCACAGAGGTTGTGAACATGCCTCCACCATGTTGGACAGGGTGGAGCCAGCAGGCCAAGCTGTCTCATTAGTTCTAACTATTCCTTCTTAGCATTAAAAAAAACTTCTCCTGCTATACAAACTAATTACAGATACACAATAAGACAGAAATAGAAAAAAAGACCTCTGAATGTGTCATAGTATTAAATAAATGTACATGGGCTTAGGAGAGAGAGAAGAAAGAGTACAGACAGTCATAGATTAGATCAGAAAAGAAAATAAAATAAGTATTATTAAAAAGTAATGGAGTAAAAATAAGCCATGTAAAGATGTAACATACACAGAGAGTCTGGATTATATGCATGTTTTCTTTGGCTTTTTTGACTGTTACTGAATTAACTGCTGAAAAGCATTTGATTCTGGGGCTGCTAAGCAAAGCCAACATATATTTTAAAGGTATCTTGACTATTTGAGTTTACAGACCTGCTACTTTGGGATAGATGTTCTGCTTTTCTTTCTACAAAAAATGAAAACCTATGGATTCCTTCCAGACTAATGTGGTTTAAAGATCTCCATGAACCCTGAAAATACTTCACTCAACAAACAGCAGGAAAAAGTTTGGAGGAAAAATGCCCATATTCCCAAAATGATTGTTTATAAATGTTTGTTTTCATTTAAAGGGGGTTGATTATAAGTGGTTAATGGTCACAGTCAATCTCTTTCAAAAGGGGGGGTATGATGTAGAAATAAATACATTGTTATGGGCTTAGGTTTATTGATACTAATTTAAGGTCAGTTTTGTTATATGTCTATTTCTACTCTTGTTTAAGGTATTATGTTTATACAGCTCATTTAAAATGTAATGTATAGTTAGGAAATACAGATTAATAGATAGTCATCTATAATAATTAAACTTCAATTAAGTCCAGGTTTTCTAGATATGCATAGATATATTTCAGTTAGACAAATAATCTTCAAGACTTCAAGGGCCTACAGAATGTACCATTTAAAATGTTTTAAGAACTTAGAATTTCTTACAGTGATATATGCCTATTTCTGGCAACACCAATTACTTCAGAGAGATTGATAGACATTGAAAAAACTTGTTATGGAATTTTCCTTCAATGTGACAAGGTGAGTCATTTGGATAAGAAAATGCTCTTGACTGGACTCCTAGACGATATGTTGTATAAACTGGACATGCAGAACAAAATACCGAACTTGCCTAAATAAAGTGAGACAGTCCTTCAGGGTTCTTGCTTTATGAAAGAGTCTGCCAGATAATCTACAGGACACAGAAGAAAGTAACTGGCAAAATGTCAATAAAAATTAAACAGTCTTTTAAATTTGTGCTTCATGAAAAAGTCTGCCAGATACTATGTGCCTGTAGGCTAAAGATGGATGCCCCACATAACAAAAGAACTTTGGGTGACTGTCCAGGCAGCCATATGTTTCTGTCAATTCTAGAATTTTGGAAGTTGCTTGCAATGTACTTTCTGTTTACTTACGTAATATTATATCCTTCTGGGGTCTTTGATGGAGTTGAAGACAGATATTTATAGTTATAGTTTCCCTTAGTTATGATAAAATATAAATAAGATATGAAACCTTAGACTCATAAAGAGGAAATAGATGATGGAATACTTTTTAATATTGCCATATATAAATAGGCTAGATATTGTAACTGTAATTCTTGCTTAATATCTGTTTATATAATTTTACTATGTTAAAGTTAAAACCTTTATTTTTATTTAGGCAGAAAAGAGGAGATGATGTGGGATTCCTCTATGTATACTGTGAATGTATTTTATTACCATTGGTTAATAAAGAATCTGCTTTGGTCTATGTTGGGGCAGAATATAGCAAGAAGGTAAATCCAAGCAGACTTAGAAGAGGATAAAAGGCAGAGTCAGACAGATACTATGTAGCCACCCAAGAAGCAAGAGGTAACAAACCACAAGCCTCATGGTAAAATATAAAATAGTAGAAATGAGTTAGTTTAAAATGTACGTTAGTTAGTAAAAAGCCTTAGCTAATAGCCCAAAGAATATAAGTTAATATTAGGCCTCAGAGTGATTATTTTATAAACAGCTTCAGAAAAAAGGCAGGTGGAGAAACCTGCATCCAGGAGGGACCAGTGAGATGGGGAATATTTGTAGTTACACTTCTTATTTTAACAAGGCAAGGCAAAGGACACATGCACATCATTACATTGTTGGGTGTAGCAGAACATTGCTCTCTATTACCACTGTTCATACCATTAGAGAAATACAGCAGAATATGCTTCTCTAGTATACTGCATCTATAACACTTCCCAGCATGCACTGACTGCATGCTCATTCCTCTCTTATCTGTTGTACTTAGTTCTTTATTGCACTATTATCACACTGCTGACATGGGTGTTATATATTTCTATTTATAAATCATAAAATAATGATATCTCTCACAAGGATCCATTTCTGTGCTCCTTGTGGAACACCCACTGAGGAATGAAGCCACTAGTCCCAGAATAGGTCTCCAGACAGCTCAATGCTCTGTAGCTGTGTTTCACCTTTCTGCATTTCAGCAACTCTCTCTTCATATAACAAACACCAGAATTACTGAATATTATCAGAACCCCCACATCTAGAAATTCTATTAGGAAATATGTTCTCAAATTAAAATATTAATGCTGAGTGTGATGGCTTACATCTTTATTGATATCACTTATGAGGCAAAGGCAAGCTGATCTCTTTGATTTTAAAGTCAACTTTTTCTATATAATGAGTTTGAGGCTAGCCAAAGGTACAGAGTGAAACTGTCTTTGAAAGAAAAAATAAACAAATACATAGATAAATAAATAATCTCCAACTAATAACAACAATTTTCATCAAAGCAGTATTTTTCTTAAAGAATTAGTGATAAGGATATTTTCAAATTCCAAAGTATTTATCAGTTTACTTATCATGTTTAAAGTACACATAATGTCATTTCACAATCACCAATTTATAATTCTGCTTCTCCCAGAAAGAGAACACTGTGTGCTGAAAGGTGATGTGTTCAGTACTGATAAGGAACGAATGATTGATGAATCACACAAACAGGCTGAGTTTCCGAAGTGCTTATAAGAACGACGAACACATTACTACAAGACTCTCCTTCTCCAGAATTCAAGTTTCAAACCTCCTCTGAATTCAGTTGAGTCTCTTCCTCTGGACTCAAACTAGTGCTGCAAAGGTTGAAGAGGCATCCATGGGCAGGGTAATGGCAGACCTCACTACCCTAGACTGCCTGCAAGAGGTAGAAATGGGTATGTATTTTAATCCAATTTGATTCAAACTAAAAGATAGAGAGAAGATTCACCAGGGACACTCAGAGGAGCTGAAACTCCTGCCTGTTAGTCTGTCACAGTGAGTCTCTGTAGACGTAGAGATACTTAGAGGCCTCTGGTATATTAGTTACTTTATCAAAGTATATAATAAAGAATTTCTGGGCAGGAGAAACGATCAATAAATTAATAACAAAAGTCTTAAATATGGTTTCTGTTTGGTTGATTGGTTTGGTTAGTTGATTTGTTGGTTGGTTGATTGGTTGATCTGTTGATTGGAGTGCATTTGTTTGTTTAGTTTACCTTGGTGTATGTGGCCTATCTTAGGGACCTCTGGGGACAGTAGGATGAGGACCATTTAACCAGCACAAGATATGGGCAGGTACAAACATGAGCTACAATTTTCCTTTTTATTTTTCTCAGCGCTGAGTAATGTTTCTTTACTTTATCAGAAGCCCAGGGATATTTGAGCTGTTGCAAAATAGAGTTAATTCATAAAATTGTTTTTTTTTTTTTTTTTTTTTTGGTTTTTCGAGACAGGGTTTCTCTGTGGCTTTGGAGCCTGTCCTGGAACTAGCTCTGTAGACCAGGCTGGTCTCGAACTTACAGAGATCCGCCTGCCTCTGCCTCCCGAGTGCTGGGATTAAAGGCGTGCGCCACCACCGCCCGGCTTTTTTTTGTTTTTTTTTTAATTCATAAAATTGTTGAAAACACAGACATGTTCTGTATTGTAAATACAGGCATATCCCTTAGATCTAGGGCATGAGGTAAATGTTGTCTCATTGAAACAAATGCTAAACTGTTTATCAACTATTTTCCCCAAATTTTGGCAATATTAATCATAGTTAATGCATGCATTCACTATGTAAGCATCATTTTATTTAATATTTTGGCCCATTTTTTAAAACTAATGTATGTTTATAGTATGTGTACATGTGTATTGGAGATGGGGAAGTGGGCAATTCTTAGAGAAAGGATGAAAACTCTTGTGCATATGATGCTTAGATAATGAGTTTTCATGGTGAGACTCACAGCTCATCATGTGAATTATAACTGACTCAGAATGAATCACAGACCCAAACATGAAGCCTAGAACTTAAGTCTATTAGAAGGAAAATATCTTTGTCTCAGGCAAAAATTTTCTTGGTTACAATACCAAAATGGTTTACCTACACAATAGAAAAATAAATTGAATTTAGTGCAATGAATACTCTGCACTTGTGCCTAAAAAGGAATAAAGGAATAAAAAGATTAACAATGAACTGGCAGGATCCCCCCCTCTTCCTCTCTCCCTCCCTCTCCTCCTTTCTTCTTCTCCTCCTTTCTTCTTCTTCTTCTTCTTCTTCTTCTTCTTCTTCTTCTTCTTCTTCTTCTTCTTCTACTTCTTCTTCTTCTTCTTCTTCCTTCTTCTTCTTCTTCTTCTTCTTCTT
>NW_004949144.1:2954399-2960720 GCF_000317375.1 Microtus ochrogaster
CTTCTTCTTCTTCTTCTTCTTCTTCTTCTTCTTCTTCTTCTTCTTCTTCTTCTTCTTCTTCTTCTTCTTCCTCTCTCTCTTTGTCTCCCTTTCTCTGTCTCCCTTTCTGCCTCTGTCTGTCAGACTCTCTGTCTCTCTTTCTCAAAAGGAATTGCACCTACATTGCACTGAGAGTTTTAAAAGCCCAATGTTTTATTGGATGTATAATCATGTGTTTGGCAGTGCTGTGAATATTGCTCTCCATATACAATTGTTTGCATTTGACAATTGCTGCTGTATGAAAATGAAAATTATTTTCTTCATTAAGATGTTTTCCTGCAACATTGAAAACTTGCTCATTACTTTTAGAGCCTTTTTAATAGACTCCTTAGAAATTTATATGTAGCTATATCCATGTCATCTGAATATCAACTCTTTTATCTCTGTGAGGCTTGACTTATTTTTTATTATTGCCCTATTGTCTTGGCTAGACTCCCCAGAGTCACACTAGAATGGTGAGCAGACATCCTTGCCTTGTTCAGGGTCATCTTTACCTGGTGTTGCAGGTTTTTGAAATTGATATTCTGATATTTATATTTTCAGGTATAAAGCTCCAAAGAAAATGTCTCAGAACTGTCTGCTCTTGGCCTCTTGCTAAGTCTTCCTGGTGCTATATAATGATGATGGTGCTCATTGTAGCTCTAATTGTGGGTTTTGTTTTGTTTTTGCCAGGTGAGGAACCTACCCTCCACATTATTCAACATTTTCTACACATTTACATTATCAGATAATACTTACTGACCTCTGTAAGCCAGGTACTGTGTTAAAGATTCTAAAGAAAACACACTGGAATTTCCTCTTCTCTGGGAAATTAGGGTCTAGCAAGAAGATACAGAGAATGAACAGCATAGGTTGTGGTGTGCATGGGAGGCCAGGCTCTGCATCCCTGGGAACATGACAATCAGCAACCTCTAGACAGAGATGCAGAAAATATATATCCACATGGGAGACTATTCAACACAGAGAACAAGGAGAGGAAAACTTGAAAAGGGATTTTCAAGGAGATTGCTAATGCTAAGGGAAAGTGAAAACAGTGAAGAGTAATATGGTTGGGAAAGGTACAGGAATCCCACCCCCATGACTCTTTTTTTAATTTATTAGATTTTTAACAAAATATCAATCTAAGTTCCCTCTCCCTCTCCTCCTCCCATTCCCTCCACAGACACTCCCACCCCACCGCCATCTAAACCTCAGAGTGGTAAGGCACATCGCTTTAAGGAAGGTCCAAGACCTGCCCTACTATATCTAGACTGAGCAAGGTATACATCCAAAAGGAATAGGATCCCAAAAAGCCAGTACATGCAGTAGAGATAAATTCCAGTGCCATTGCCAGTGGCCCCTCAGTCTGCCCCAGCCATGCAATTGTCAACCACATTCAGACTTGACCATTTTGCTCATATTCTCACTCCTTCCTCTCTTCAACTCCCATGGTTCTAGTTAATATCTTCAACCAAGGTATGAAAATATTAGATAGAAAGTTCCAGAATATGTGGTTCCTAAACTTTTAGTTGTGGAATATTGTAAATAATGTGATAAAATCTTGTACAATTTGGCTGCCATAGCTGGAAAAATTGTTCCAAGATAATGTTAATATAACATGTGTGTGTGTGTGTGTGTGTGTGTGTGTGTGTGTGTGGGGAGAGAGAGAGAGAGAGAGAGAGAGAGAGAGAGAGAGAGAGAGAGAGTGTGTTAAGGTTTCTGTGTACTCCTGACTGTCTTGAAACTTACTATGTAGTCCAGCTCAATAACATTCTTTTCTGTACATGTACCACATTTTTTAAATTAATTTATTTTTTATTTAAAATTTCCACCTCCTCCCCTCCTCCCACTTCCCTCACTCCCCCCACTCCCCTCCCCCTCCCTATTAGGTCCAAGGAACAATCAGGGTTCCCTACCCTATGGGAAGTCCAAGGTCCTCCCTGATGCCCCCAGGTTCAGGAAGGTGAGCATCCAAACAGACTATATTCAACTAGGTCAGGTCTATTTCCTAACTAGTGTAAATAGGAGAGCAACATGGATGTACCTGTTTCTCTGTGGTAAGATGTGGAATTCTCTTCTTACATACCCAAGAGTAGCAGAACTATCAAAGGTAGGTCTATTTTTAAATTTTCGAGGAACCTCCATTCTGCCTATACAAACTCAGTACAAACTCCTACCAACAATAAATAAGAGTGCCTCTTTCTGCACATGCTTGTAAAAAAGCTGGTCTCATAGTCACAGAGATCTGCCTGCCTCTGCCTCTCAAGTACTGGAATTAAAGTCAAGTGTTATTCACTGTCAAGCATTGTTGTCAGATTTCTTACTGATAGTCATTCTAACTGTCTTGAACAGGAGCCAGCATGTGTTCATATATATTTAATGTGTGTGGTAGAATTTTAGGAAGTCCAAGACCAAAATTTAATATTTAAGAACTCTTTTGACCTTGCTCTTTTTTTTTTTTTTGCAGGCTGGCATTTCTCTGTAGTAAAATCCAGATAAATGAGAAGTTTTTTTTTTCTTTTGTCATGGGAATATCAGGATGTGAAGGATTATGGGAAAGGAAGCTGTAGGATTCCAAGAATCAGGAATAGTCCTAAGGGACTAGATATAGAAATGATTTCTTTGCAGGTTATTGAGACTTTAGTCTTAGCACTCACTCAGGAGGCACAATCAGGAGGATTATTAAAGCTCCAGAAAAGTGCAATCCACATAGTAAGATCCGGGCCAGTTAAGGTGACATAGTGAGATTCTGTCTCAAACTTCAAAATACAAAGAAGGGGGTAAATTCACTTCCTCAAAGCCCCACGAGAAAGCTCTGGACTGGGGACCCTTATGCTAGGAGGGGGTCTCCTAGAGATCAGTTATGAAAGTACAGTCCAAACACACACCTCTCCACTGAGACCTGAATGACTAGCCAAAGGATGAGATATAAAAATGTTTTGTTATATCTCATGGCACTCTCTGCATTTTAGTGAAGAAAGTCATTGAGCGTCATGGACCCTGCTATGACACCTGCCCAGGAAAATGGATTGGATTTGGAAGTAAATGTTTTTATTTTTCTGAAGACATGAGAAACTGGACATTTAGCCGGACCTCCTGTATAACATTAGAAGCCCATCTAGCTCAATTTGAGAGCCTGGAGGAGCTGGTAAGAAAAGATCAGAAATTGGCTTATTGTTTGTCCTGTGTATTGACTTGAGACAGAAACTGTATTGATTGATTGATTGATTGATTGGTTGGTTGGTTGATTGATTGATTTTTCGAGACAGGGTTTCTCTGTAGCTTTGGAGCCTGTCCTGGAACCAACTATTGTAGACAAGATTGGACTCAAACTCACAGAGATCTGCCTGCCTCTGCCTCCCAAGTGCTGGGATTAAAAACATGTGCCACCACCGCCTGGCAAGACAGAAACTTTAAAGTGGAAGAATGAGGAAGGATCCCACCCCAGGTAGATAGGGTTTATGGGAAACACATCAGTTGTGCCATTTTCTGAAGTTATTGCTTCTGGTTGGAGCCTTGAGACATTTGCGAGCCATGTTCTCATGTAGTACTCATAGTAAAACCTGAAAGGACAGACTTACAATCTATGCAGATAATTTGTGGTCATGTAAGTTTTCCTCTAAGAATATACAAATTGTATACTGAATGTGGCATGTGTTAAATACTGTTAAGGACATTCTTAATCAGACACAGTGGAATGGGTAGTCAGCAATATATTTTGGATTATGGATGTAAAATGCATCCACTGAGAGCTGAGGGATATTATGGCTACAAATATCAATGACCCTCAGCTGATATCCTTAGAGGATCCTATATATTGGAGATATTCAATACTCACTGAAAGCTTAAATACAGATGTATTCACATATTTGAGACATTCAATGGTCACTGGAAGCTTAAAGGCATATGCATTCACTTTCTGTGTTTTATGATAGGATTTTCTGAGGACACATATGGGGCCTTTTAACCACTGGATCGGCTTGCACAGAGAATCACAAGAGCAACCTTGGAGGTGGACAGACAACACTGAATATAACAAAATGTATGTTTTTCAAAATGCTTTCTCTTATACTGTAATCATTTTTGTGAAGTGTGTGTGTGAGAGAGAGACAGAGACAGAGAAACAGAGACAGAGAGAGAGATGAACGGCTGTGTCCTTTGAAGCCAACTATACTGGGGAGGAAGGAACAGAAACCTTCTAAGTCGAGAAGTGCCTCAGGGGTAGTCTGTGTATTAATGTGTAGAGCCAATCCCTAACAAACTCCACATCCACAAAATTTAAAACCTTTGGATGTTCTCCCTTTTATTGGCTATTATTTTCAAAGCATTTACTTAGAGTGATTTCACTTGAAATTTTTAGTATGGTGATGGCTTTTGGGGTAGAAGTTGCCCGCTCCATTGCCAATTGAAAACATTTATTTCATGAGAAACACTCTTATGGGTTTTCTACAGAATTTCATATAAGCACTGAGGGCTCTGAAACCCCAGAAAGCCACAGCAGAACTGCTGGGATAGGACTTATCAGTTCATTCCTTACACAGATGCACCTGTCACAGAACAGACTCCAAGGGCATTGGGAAACTCCTCTAAAGTCTCATTATCAAAGAACACTGAGACAGCTTTTGAAAGTGAGAATGGTCATTTTGAATGGAGTAATTCACTGGAATGACAAAATACAAATCTTGTCACATGATTATTAAAGACCTTTCAGAAATTTACTGAGAAATGTGTTTTCTCTCACCTTTATACATATGTAAAATGCTTCAAGCTAGAATTGAGAGTCACCCTCAGTGAAGCCACAAATTGCAGCAGTTCATTTGAACATGGCAGCAAGCATTTGTCAAATGCCTTGCACAAATTTTACAGAGATGACTTTGAGAAATGGCAAAGATACGGAGTTCAAATTGAGATCTGAGTATGTATTAGATGGCAGGTGCAAAACTAGTTCATGCATTTGATGTAATGTTGGCCTTCCATTTTTTTGTTTGTTTTTAATTTTAGAGTTCTCACCCGAGGAGAAGGAGAGTGTGGCTACCTGAGTGACATCGGGATCAGCAGTGCCAGAGATTACACACATAGAAAGTGGATTTGTAGCAAGTCCAACAGATCTACTGTACAGTGCCCAGAAATTTTAAATCAAGGAGAGTGAATATGCCAAAGCATGTATGAGAAACAGATGCTCTGTGACTTGTTATCTGCAGTTGCTACTCCACTCCTTATCTGCTAAAATCATCAAAATCCATCAATAATATGTGTTGACAGCAAAGATGGAAACTCACATAGAAGATAATATATACAGGAATTTGGAAAAAACACAAATGGTTGCAAATTAAATGAATTAGTATTCATATCTTAAACCTAAAGTATAGTCATATCTATATTAGAGAGTGTCACTTTTATGACCACCTTTTTTTCCATTGGTCCTTGCTTTAAAAGCTTGTAAACTAAAAATGAGCAGTGACTGAACCCATAGAAAAGATTCAATAACCACTAGAAAGATGATAATTGGTCAGTGGCCTCCAACTGTTTTTGTAAACATTGTCATTCTTTGACAAAATTCAATGACCAAAATGAAGAGAGAGCTAGACAGGCTTAAAACAAATGCTGTATGCTCTGTGATTCAATACCATTGTCAAAAAGATTTTATACTTTACTTCTCAGCATTCTTTTTTAAAATGAAAATAGACTAAGGATATGTTATAAGCAAATGCCATTTAATTTTCTAAATTAACTATTTTAGAGTTTCATATATGAGTATGCCATTTGAATTTTATTCTTTATTAGGCTCTTTTTTGATCTGGAGATAGTTAATTATTGAACCTCCTCCAAAGCAACCATTGCACACTTTTGAGTATTAAAAACAAAATATTTTGCTCATATGCTATACTGTACTGATGAGTCCCAAAAAGGACGAAATAACAAGTCACAAGCATCTCTTCTGCTAACTCTGTCTTCTCACTTTATTGATATATGGATTAAACCTTCTCACTAGGCAAACAATGCACTTCTGATATTTACCTCTACCACTTTTTAGTAAATTTTGTTTTGTAACAAGGCTGTTATGTAATCATAATCCTGACATGACTGGAATTGAAGTTATGCATCACCACATAAGATGTATCTTTACTCTTTATTAAAGTATTTGGTTGGGTATATGTTTTTCTTTGGGTTCTCCTTATTTAGCTTCTCTAGGATCACTAATTATAGGCTCAATGTCCTTGGTTTATGGCTAGAAACCAAATATGAGTGAGTACATCCCATGTTCCTCTTTTTGGGTCTGGCTTACCTCACTCAGGATAATGT
>NW_004949144.1:2961790-2970333 GCF_000317375.1 Microtus ochrogaster
TTCCCTCCCCCTCCCCCGATCAATTCCCCTCCCTCATCAGCTCGAAGAGCAATCAGGGTTCCCTGACCTGTGGGAAGTCCAAGGACCGCCCACCTCCATCCAGGTCTAGTAAGGTGAGCATCCAAACTGCCTAGGCTCCCACAAAGCCAGTACGTCCAGTAGGATCAAAAACCCATTGCCATTTTTCTTGAGTTCTCAGTAGGTCAGGATCTCTCCTGCTCTGTAGCCACCTGTTGTCTTAACTCTGACAAGGAACGGGTATGGTTAGTGTCTTGAGTATAGAGGTATCCAGCTCTGCCTGGACCAGGGTTTGGAGATGCTCTATGCCTTGTATCAGTTAATAAAGTCTGCCTCCCCCCTGCCCTTTTGGAGTGGGGTATCAAAATGTGTTTCCCTCCTGATGCTATTCTGTGTTTCATTATTATTATTTTTTCTTTCTTTTTTGATTGTTTGGTTTTTTTGTTTGTTTGCTTGGTTTTCAAGACAGGATTGCTCTGTGTAGCCTTGGCTATCCTGAACTTTCTTTGTAGATAATCTTGTCTTGGACTCAGAGATCTGCTTATCTCTGCTGCCCAAGTGCTGGGTTTATAGCAAAGTGCCACCACCAATAGGCCTAGTCTAATTTTTTATTCTTAGATAAATACAAATATATCTCATTCAGGAAAATAATTTCCTCAGTGAGGCTATTTCTTCATTTATCTCCTTTTGTTTTACAGTCCATTTTATTTCCAGTAAATAAATAAGAAGGACATATTTGTAATTCACTTATATATTCTCAGAAAACAGGACAATGTACCAAATACATGAGTGTCCACATCTTTTATGTAAGGAAGGAATGATCTCATTACAGTGACTATGGATTTCCTGTTAGATGGCAAACTGTGGCCATTTGGGTGTCTGAGGGCCATGCCACCTCCAGGCCCATGTTAATCTGAGTGTCCTGCACTGTCACTGGAGCCCATGGAGTCATCCAGACCAGGGCTGCTGCCTAGGGCCATGTCTGGATTTGTGGCCTGCAGGGGCCAGAGTCTCAGATAATATCCATGGCTCCTGTTACCACTGAGGACTCTGCAGATACCCAGGGTCTGGTCAGTTACCTGATAACATGTTGGTGTCTGAGGGCCATACTACTGCCAGGGCCATACTGATCTGTGTGGTCTGTGTTGCCACTGGAGCCATGGTGACATACAGATCTGATTAATGCTGAAGGCCATGTCTTGTTATACAATCCTGCTGCAGCTGAAGTCTGTGTTGATGCCTATGGCCTGTGTTACCATGGGGGTCCATAGGATGATTCCTTTTGAATGAGGGCTTTATTGAGGTGTCCCCTCCCTTCACTGTCTCTAGTATAGCTGGCCCTGCCCTTACTGGATACTGAAGCAAGAAAACTGGCCCCTCTCCCTCAGGGGAGAGCTGGAAACCACACTCCGGAAAGATTGTTCCAGTTCATATCATGGGTCACACCTCACCTGGGCACCAAACTAGAGCTGACCCTGTTGTTTGGGATTCCATGCACACAGGGCATATTAGCAGGAGAGCTGATCCTGCCCCACTTGCCTGCCAGGTGGTGCCATGGGTGAGAGAAGGTTGCCCTCCCTCCACACCCATGATCATCTGCAGCAGGAAGAGAGCTGGCTTTGAGGTCATGAGAGTGACCCTGACCAACTACAGCATACAAGACAACAAGCCCTGCCCCACAGCTGGGCCACACACTATAGATGACCCTGTTATATGGAGCATAGGTAAGCCATCCCTGATGGCACGAAAGCAGGAGAGCTGACCATACCCTCCCTCATGTGCCATTTACAGCAATTATGATAAAGGGCCTTGTACCTCACCTGGGCAAAATATTAGAGCTGGTCCTGGTGGTATGAGTATGGGTGAGCCAGCTCTAAGGACCTGAGGGCAGGAGAACTGGCCCCACTCTTTGCTACAGGATGATTAGGTAAACTAGCCTAGACAGTGTTGGAGAACTTACCTCAGTAGTAATAGTAAGGGAAATCTGGTGGGCTGACCAACCCAATACCACCCAGACCCAGAACCAGAACTGTGAGTTTCCCCACTCCAGCATCCACCTCATCTATGAACTGTTGAAGCAGTTGAATGGGATGAACCTACAGATCCAAAACTTCAAGATCACCTAACACAGGACAACAACAGAATATTCAAGAGGAATGCCAGTGAGAGCACATTATTATTAATAGTGTGGTAAAAGCCAGAGACCTCAAGCCAGACCAATGTCTCATAGCAATTGAACACTAAAAAGTAAAGATGAATGAACTAAAGGGAAACCGTGTGAATCAATGGGCCACATTACTGCTTCAACAATGAGATTCTTCTCCTTTTTTGTTTTTGTTGCTATTTTTTTGTGCTATTGTCTTGTTTATTTGTTTAGTTTCTCTTCAGGATGGAATATTTCTCTGACGAAACTACAGCAATACAATATTAATTCGCAAAAGAAGTTTGATTGAGCCTGCCCTTTTGTCTGTGAGGTCCTTGGCCCAGCAAGAGGTCCTGCTCCTGCACTGAGGAGATCCATCCGGAGAGGTAAGTGTGTGCCTACGCAGCTGAATGGTCCTGAGAACGGAGTACAGGCCACCTCCAATTCCCTAAATGTTTCTGGCCGTTCACTGGGGCATCTCCATGGCTACTTACTGGCTTTCTCTATTTATCCCATTACATCTTGCCTCCAAGCACCCCTTTCCATCTGTAGGGTCCTAGGATCCCCCAACTTAGCCTGCTTCAGGCTGAGGGTCTGAGGAGTCAGTGGTGAGTGCTCCTGCCAGAGGGGCTTCTTTGTTCCACATGACCCTGCCTCCCCAAACCCGAGCTTTTGTCTGCGAGGTCGTGGCCTAGCAAGAGGTCCTGCTCCTGTACTGAGGAGATCCATCCAGAGGGGTAAGTATGTTCCCGCTGGACAATCCCGGGAATGGAGTACAGGCCCCCTCCAATTCCCTAAACATTTCAGGCCATTCAGCAGGGTGTCTCCCTGGCTACTGGATTTCTATATTTACCCCATCCCATCTTGCCCCTAAGCACTCCTTTCCATCTGTGGGGTCCTTGGATCCCCCAACTCAGCCTGCTTCGGAGCTGAGGATCTGAAGAGCCAGTGGTGAGAGCTCCTACAGAAGAGGCATCTTTGTTCCACAGGACCCTGCCCCCCACAAGCCAGCACGTTTGTCTGTGAGGTCCTTGGCCCAGCAAGAGATCCTGCTCCTGTACTGAGGAGATCCATCCTGAGGAGTAAGTGTGTGCCCATCTTTCCCCAAGTACTCCTTTCCATCTGTGGGGTCCTTAGATCCACCAGTACAGCCTGCTTCAGAGCAGAGGAGATCTGAGAGCCAGCTCCAGTTCTGAGGGTACCTAAGAGAGGGCAGATCAAGGTAAACCCCCAAGTACACAGTCATCAACAGCAAAGATTGGACCAAGACATCAAGAATCTCCTGGCTGCATTTGAAGGAAGAGATGTGCAGGTGCCAAGGCAAGAATTCCTACAACAACCTGAAAAGCAACATAATAACACTAGAATCCAGAGAACACATGACAGGAAGACTTGAACACCCTAATCCAGAAGAAGTGGAGGAATTTGACATTAAACATAACTTTATGAAAATGATAGAGACCCTTAAGCAGGATGTGAAAAACTCCCTTAAAGAAACAGAAGAGAAGACAAACAAAAAGTTAGAAGAAATTAATAAATCCCTCAAAGATTCCCAAGAAAACCAAGAAAAAGCAATCAAACAGGTAAAGAAAATAGTTCAAGGCTTGAAGACTGAAATGGAAATAATGAAGAAAACACAAACCGAGGGATGGCTGAATATGGAAAATCTGGGTAAATGAACAGGAACTAGTATAAACAACAGAATACAAGAGATAGAAGAAAGAATCTCAGGCACTAAAGATACTATAGAGGAAATAAACTCATTGTTCAAAGAAAATAGCAAATCCAAAAATTCTTAACACAAAACATCCAGGAAATCTGGGACACCATGAAAAGACCAAACATAAGAATAATGGGGATAGAAGAAGGAGAAGAATTCCAGCTCAAAGGCCCAGAAAATATATACAACAAAATTATAGAAGAAAAGAAGGATATTCCTATGATGGTACAAGAAGCATACAGAACACCAAATAGACTGGATGAAAATAAAAATTCCCCTCACTATGTAATAATCAAAACACAAAACATACAGAATAAAGAAAGAATATTAAGAGCTGCAAAGGAAAAAGGACAAGTAACATATAAAGTAAACCTATTAGAATTACATCTGGCTTTGCAATGGAAACCATGAAAGCCAGAAGGTCTTGGATACATGTGCTGCAGACCCAAAGAGACCATGGACACAAGCCAGACTACTATACCCAGCCAAGCTTTCTCTTACCACCAATGGAGAAAACAAGATATTCTAGGACAAAAACAGATTTAAACAATACATAGCCACAAACCCAGCCTTACAGAAAGTACTAGAAGAAAAACCACAACCCAAGGAAGCCAACAACACCCATAATAACACAGATATCTGACAACCCTCCACCAGCATAACTCAAAGAAAGGAAACACACAAACACTACCACCAAAAAAAAAAATGGAGTTAAGAACCACTGGTCATTAATATCACTTAATATCAATGGACTCAATTCACCTATAAAAAGGCATACGTTACAACATCCCCATTGTGTCAGTGTGTGGGTATACCCCTCGTAGTCCTGAGTTCTTGCTCGTGCTCCCTCTCCTTCTGCTCCTGATTTGGACCTTGAGATTTCTGTCCAGTGCTCCAGTGTGGGTCTCTGTCTCTGTCTCATTTTATCGCCTGATGAAGGTTAATATTCAGGAGGATGACTATATGTTTGTCTTTGGATTCACCTTCTTATTTAGCTTCTCTAGGAACGTGAATTATAAGCTCAATGTCCTTTATTTATGGCTAGAAACCAAATATGAGTGAGTACATCCCATGTTCCTCTTTTTGGGTCTGGCTTACCTCACTCAGGATAGTGTTTTCTATTTCCATCCATTTGTATGCAAAATTCAAGAAGTCCTTGTTTTTTGGAAAAGCATGGGATAAAACCGGACTAGCTGAACATAGCGGAAAGTGAGGACTACTGAGAACTCAAGAACAATGGCAGTGGGTTTTTGATCCTACTGCATGTACTGGCTTTGGGGGAGCCTAGGCAGTTTGGAGACTCATCTTACTAGACCTGGATAGATGTGGGCAGTCCTTGGGCTTCCCACAGGTCAGGGAACCCTGATTGCTCTTCGGGCTGATGAGGGAGGGGCACTTGATCAGGGGAGGGGGAGGGAAATGGGAGGTGGTGGTGGGGAGGAGGCAGAAATCCTTAAATAAATAGATTAATTAAAAAATCAAAAAAAAAAGAAAAGAAAAGAAAAAAGGAGGGACTATTTAGGGGGAAGTAAGGGAAAGCCAAATAAGAACAAGGTGTAATATACTTAATTAAAAACATGTACATATTCATATATATAGTTATGTATGAAACTGTCACACTGAAAACCATTAAATTGCATGTTAATTTAAAAGATTAAAAAAATTTAAAAAATAAAAAAGGCATACATTAAGAGAATGGATATGAAAATAGGATCCAACAGTCTGCTGTTTACAAGAAACACACCTCAACCTCAAAGACAGACACTACCTAAGAGTAAAGGATTGGGAAAAGGTTTTCCAATCAAACGTAACTAAGAAACAAGTGGGTGTGGCTATACTAATATCTAACAAAATTGATTTCAAACTAAAATCAATTCGAAGAGATAGAGGACACTTTATACTCATAACAGGAACAATTCATCAGAATGAAATCTCAATCCAGAATGTCTATGCTCCTAATGTAAAAGTACTTACATATGTAAAAGAAACATTACTAGAACTCAATGTACACATCAAACCCCATGCACTAATAGTAGGAAATTTCAACACTCTTCTCTCACCAATGGAGAGGTCAACCAGATAGAAACTTAACAGAGAAATCAGAGAATTAATAGATGTAATGAATCAAATGGACTTAACAGACATCTATAGAACATCCCATCCAAATAGGAAGTGAAAGACCTATTTGACAAGAACTTTAAGAAAGTTCTTTTTGAAGAAAGAAATTGAAGAGGATTCCAGAAAATAGAAGGATCTCCCACGCTCTTGGTTAGTAGGATCAACATAGTAAAAATGGGAATTCTACCAAAGGCAATCTATAGATTCAATGCAATACCCATCAAAATCCCAACAAAATTCTTCACAGAACTTTGGAGAATAATAATCAAATTTATATGAAAAAATAAAAAACCCAGGATAGCAAAAACAATCCTATACAATAAAGGTACTTCCGGAGGCGTTACCATCCCTGATATCAAACTCTATTACAGAGCTACAGCATTGAAAACAGCTTGGTATTGGCATAAAATCAGAGACATTGAACAATGGAATAGAATTGAAGACCAAGATATTAATCCACAAACCTATGAACACCTGGTTTTTGACAAAGGAGCTAAAATTATACAATGGAAGAAAGAAAGCATTTTTAACAAATGGTGCTGGCATAACTGGACATCAACCTGTAGAAGAATAAAAATAGATTCATATCTATTACCATGCACAAAACTCAAGTCCAAATGGGTTAAAGACCTCAATATAAATCCGACCACACTGAACCTGATAGAAGAAAAAGTGGGAAGTAGACTGCAACACATGGGCACAGGAAACCACTCCTACGTCTAACCCCAGTAGCACAGACAATAAGAGCAAAAATGAATAAATGGGACCTCCTGAAACTGAGAAGCTTCTATAAAGCAAAGGACACTGTAATTAAGACAAAAAGGCATCATACTGAATGGGAGAAGATCTTCGCCAACCCTACAGGTCTGATCTCCAGAATATATAAAGAAGTCAAGAAACTAGACGTTAAAATTCTAAATAACCCAATTAGAAATATGGTACTGAACTGAACAGAGAATTCTCAACAGAAGTTCAAATGGCAAAAAGATAAACATTGATGCATAAGTTTCTCTGGGGTTGGAGGTGGAAATCTCTCCATATATACCCAGGAGTGGCATAACTGGCTCACACGGTAGTTCTATTTTTAATTTCTTTGAGGAACCTCCATATAGGTTATATCAATTTGTATTCCAACCAGAAGTATCCCTATTTTTTCATATGGTTCTAACAACCATTATAATATTTCCTCATGATAGCCACTCCGATTGACTCTAACAAGCCCCAGCATATGTTTATACATATTTAATACATGTGTGATAGAATTACAGAAAGACTTTAATCAAAGTTTTGATATCAATAAAACATTTTGACCATACCATAATTTACATGCCAGCATTTTTCTATAGTAAAATCCAGATGACTTGGAAGTTTCCTTTCTTCTGTCAAGAAAGAAGGAGGATATGAATGAGCATTATGGGAAAGAAAGCTATAGGATTCCAGGAATCAGAAACAGAGGGATGTGTGGTCATCAGTATACTTTAGGCTGATGACCTAGAAATTAATTTCTCATAGTGTATGGAGTCTTTAGTCCAAGAAGTCAGGAGGTATAGCCAGCAGGATTGCTACAAAGTCCAGACAAGTGAAGTCCATACAATGAGATTTAGCCCATGCAGGGGGACATAGCAAGATTCTTTCTCAAGAAGAAGTAGAGGATGAGAAGGAGAAGATGAAAAACATTTCGGCTTTGGATTGGGGATCCTTGTATTAGAAGGGATCTCCTCGTGATCAGTCATGAAAGTACAGTCCAAGCACCACTGAGGTTCACATGGCTAGCCTAAGGAACCAGATATGAAAATGTTTTTATTTCTTTCTTATATTTCATGGCATTATCTTCATTTTATTGACAGCAGTCATTGAACACTGGGAACCTTACTATGCTATCTGTCCAAGTGACTGGATTGGATTTGGAAGTAAATGTTTTTTACTTTTCTGAATAAATGAGAAACTGGACATTCAGCCAAACCTCCTGCATGGCACTAGAGGCCCAACTAGCACTATTTGACAGTCTGGAAAAGCTGGTAATAAAATAGAAATTGGACTGTTGTTTGTTCTGTTGAATATGTATTACTATGAGTTAGGGAGTTTAAAGCTGAAACATGAGGAAGGATCCCATCCCAGGTATATGGGGTGTTTGTGTAGCACATTAGTGTGTGCCATTTTTCAATTTTATTGGTTCTTGTTAGAGGGAAGAGACAATCCAGAGTCATGCTGTCATATAGTGCTCATAATAAAACACACAAGGCCAGATATGCAGTTTACTGAGATACCTTATGGTCATGTAAGTTTTCCTCTAAGCATTCACATGTTGCACTCATACTGAACATGGCATCTATTTAAAATTGCAAGGACATCATTTTTTAAAAAATTATTTATGTATTTATTTATTAAAGATTTCTGCCTCCTCCCCGCTACCGCCTCCCATTTCCCTCCCCCTGCCCCAATCAAGTCCCCCTCCCTCATCAGCCCAAAGAGCAATCAGGGTTCCCTGCCCTGTGGGAAGTCCAAGGACCACCCACCTCCATCCAGGTCTAGTAAGGTGAGCAT
>NW_004949144.1:2971028-2971686 GCF_000317375.1 Microtus ochrogaster
GGTAGGTTGATCCCAAATTTCCTGAGAAACCACCACACTGATTTCCAAAGTGGTTGCACAAGTTTGCATTCCCACCAGCAATGGATGAGTGTACCTCTGTAATAAGAGTGGCGGGGCTGCGGCCCCAGCACCCTGGCCGCCTGGCTAGCTTATACCCAGAAATAACAACACACAAATTGTATTCATCTAAACACTGCTTGGCCCATTAGCTCTAGCCCTTACTGGCTAATTTTCATATCCCGATCAACCCATCTCTAATAATCTGTGTAACATCAGTCTTACCAGGAAAGATTCAGCATGTCTGACCTGGCAGCTTGCTTCATTGCATGTGTCTACATGGAAGAGGGGAGCATGGTGTCTCTGAGCTCACTTCCTCTTCCTCCCAGCATTCTGTTCTGCCTACTCCACCCACCTAAGGGATGGCCTCTCAAAATGGGCAAGGCAGTTTGTTTATTACCAATGACCTTCCTCCATCATACCTCTTTCTCCACAACCTCTCCAGGAAAGGCTATCATTGGTGTTTTTTTATTTTAGCCATTCTGACAGGTGTAAGATGGTATCTTAAAGTTGTCTTGATTTGCATTTACCTGATCACTAAGGAAGTTGAGCATGATCTTTTGGCCATTTGAACTTCTTCTGTTGAGAATTCTCTGTTCAG
>NW_004949145.1:0-501 GCF_000317375.1 Microtus ochrogaster
CTCAAGAAACTAGACCGTAAAAGGCTAATCAACCCAATTAAAATGGGGCACTGAGCTGAAGAGAGAATTCTCAACAGAAGAACTTCAAATGGCAAAAAGACACTTAAGGTCATGATCAACTTCCTTGGAAATGCAAATCAAGACAACTTTAAGATACCATCTTACACCTGTCAGAATGGCTAAAATCAAAAACACCAATGATAGCCTTTGCAGTGGAGGTTGTGGAGAAAGGGGTACACTCATCCATTGCTGGTGGGAATGCAAACTTGTGCAACCACTTTGGAAACAGTGTGGCAGTTTCTCAGGAAATTCGGCATCAACTTACCCATGGACCCAGCAATACCACTCTTGGGAATATACGCAAGAGAGGCCTTATCATACAACAAAAGTATATGCTCTACGATGTTCATAACAGCTTTGTTTGTAATAGCCAGAACCTGGAAACAACCTAGATGCCCTTCAATGGAAGAATGGATGAAGAAAGTATGGAATATATACATA
>NW_004949145.1:2966-3689 GCF_000317375.1 Microtus ochrogaster
TCATTGTTTTTTCTGTTGAGTACTACTCTAATATGTATATATTCTACACTTTATCCATTCTACCATTGCAGGGAATCTAGGTTATTTCCAGGTTCTGGCTATTACAAATAATGCTGCTATGAACATATTTGAACAAAAGCTTTTGTAGTATGATAGGGCATGTCTTAGGTATATTACTAAGAGAGGTATTGCTGAATCCTGGGGTAGGTTGATCCCAAATTTTCTGCCAAACCGGCACACTGATTTCCAAAGTGGTTACACAAGTTTGCATTCCCAACAGTAATGGATGAGTATTCCCTTACTCCACACCCTCACCAGCAAGGGCTATCATTGGTGTTTTTGATTTTAGTCATTCTGACAGGTGTAAGAGGGTATCTCAAAGTTGTTTTGATTTGCATTTTCCTGATCACTAAAGAGGTTGAGCATGACCTTAAGTGTCTTTTGGCCATTTGAACTTCTTTTGTTGAGTATTCTTTTTTTTCTGAGACAGGATTTTTATGTAGCTTTTGGTTCCTGTTCTGGAACTAGCTCTTTTAGACCAGGCTGGTCTCAACCTCACAGATATCCACCTGCATATGCCTCCTGAGTCTGGGATTAAAGGCGTGCGCCACCAATACCCGGCTTATGCTGAGAATTCTCTATTCACTTCAGTGCCCCATTATTAATTGGGTTAATTAGCATTTTAAAGTCTAGTTTCTTGAGTTCTTTATATATTTTGGAGAT
>NW_004949145.1:5089-5594 GCF_000317375.1 Microtus ochrogaster
ATGCTTTTTCTTCATGTAATGAATTGTTCATATGTTTTTTTCTTTCAGTTTATTTATATGATGGATTACATTGATAGATTTTCATATGTTGAACCAGCACTGCCTCCCTGGGATGAAGCCTACTTTGTCATAATGGATAATTTTTCTAATGTGTTCTTGGATTCTGTTTAACAGAATTTTATTGAGAATTTTTGCATCACTGTTCATGAGTGAGATTGGTCTGCAATTTTCTTTCTTGGTAGGGTCTTTGTGTGTGTTTTTAATTAGGGTGACTGTAGCTTCATAAAAAGAGGTTGGAAATGACTCTTCTGATTCTATTATGTGAAACACATTAAGGACTATAGGTATCAGCTCTTCTTGGAAGTTCTGATAAAATTCTGCATTAAAACCATCAGGTCCTGTGATTTTTATTTTTTTTTTTTTTGCTTTAAAGGTTTTTAAATGACATCTTCTATTTCCTCACAACTAATATGTCTATTTAAATTGTTTACCTGGTCTTGATTTA
>NW_004949145.1:7774-9642 GCF_000317375.1 Microtus ochrogaster
CCTTGCCTCCATTTCAGTTTTCAATTCTTCAACTGTTTCCATTACCTGTTTAATTGTTTTTTCTTGGTTTCCTAGCGTATCTTTTATGGATTTACTCATTTCTTCATATTTTTTGTTATTTTTCTTATTCATTTCTTTAAGGGTTTTTTTCACCTCCTGTTTAAGGGACTCTATCACTTTCATAATGTCAATTTTTTTCTACTTCTTCTGGATTACTGTGCCCAAGTCTTCTTGTTGTATGTTTGCTGGGTTCTGGTATTACCATGTTTTTTTTTTTTTTAGATTGTTGGAGGAATTCTTGTATTGATGACTTCCCACCTCTTCCTGCAAATGCACACCAGTGGATCTTCTGGTACAGGATTAGGGCCCCTTCCTGGCTAGTGACCTTGCAGAGAAAATGCCTAACTTTTTGCTTACAGGCTTAGTGAAACCAGGGACAGGAGAATTGGAGGTCAAATGACCCCCACAGACAAAAGGGCAAACTCCGGAAGGGAAGGGTTGTGTGGAGCCAAGAAGCCCCTGCAGCAGGAGCTGGAGGTGCCATGCACTCCCCTCTGGCTGGGCAGGTTCACACTCACCCCATGGGTGGGTAGCCTCAGTGCAGGAACAAGAACTGTTCCTGCGCCAAGGACCTTGAAGACACTAGGGCAGGCTTGGGGTTGGGGGCAGGGATGTATGGAACAAAGAAGTCCCTGCAGCAGGAGCTGGAGGGGCCCAGTTCTCCCTCTCTGCTTATTCCACCTCGCACCAGGATGGCACCCACTCACCGGTCAGAAAGGTTGTCCTCAGCACAAGGACAGAGCACTTGTAGGTCGAAGGACCCCACAGACAAAAGGGCAAACTTGAGGGGGGGAGGGTTGTGCAGAGCCAAGAAGCCCCTACAGCATGAGCTGGAGGTGCTGTGCACTCCCCACCAGCCAGGCAGGTGCACACTCACCCCTCTGGTTTGGTAGATTCTGTGTAGGAACAGGAACTGTCTTCTACAATCTTTTATACCTGATCATATAACATGTTGTGTATAACACAGACATAAGTCAAGGACCAATGCTCAGGTTCCACTGATTTCTTTCTTAACAGTGACCACAATCTTATTGCACTCATTGAAATTGACCACAAAAGCTCCCTCTCATATGTTCAGATTCCTTAATTATGCTTGGCCATCATCTATGATGCTTTAGTCACTAATGTCGCTTGTCAGCCAGAAATAACAATAAGTATCTAGCAAAAATTAGACCCTGTGAATCAGGTACTTATTTATCTTATAATGATTTATGTTCAACCTTTGATAGAAGGGATGTGGAAAATTTCATTCCTTAGTTTCTCTGCTTAGAAAGCATCACACGGATCATAGATAAACTATTTGTAGTGGCCTCATAGTCCAGGTTATGAGAGACTAAGTCCTTCCTTATTCTGAAGGCACCCAATGTAAGCAGTTCAAATGTAGAGTATATCCTAATTTCCCTAATATTCTCTATTGAACAGGATTCTATCTTCATACTCAAACTTAGATCTTTTCTATTTTGTGGATTACAAGTTAGACTTCACTGCTGTTTTCTACTTTTTTTTGCAGTATTGTCTCACATTATATCCTTGAAGTTTTAAGAAATGGCAGGTGCAACTAGGTACTGGTTAGAATGTGTTTAGATGCCCAACAGCCACAATAATTTATGAATACAGCTATCTCGTTGGTTTGACACCACAACTGTCTGTTATGGATAATAACATTATTTACACTCTCAATACGTGGTCTTAGAAACACAAAGGGTAAAAGCCTTTTAAATCCAAAAGCTGTGTGTGCCAGAGTGGATACCAGAAGGTCTTGCCCATGGGTAGTGGTTTGCAAACACAGTCACCTAAGTACATGATTA
>NW_004949145.1:10740-11644 GCF_000317375.1 Microtus ochrogaster
ATTGATGACTCTAATAAAATTAATAATGCACTCAATTAAATATGATGTATGTGAGATATGTAAAAAATGAAACTGAAGAATGTGAAATGCTATAATACTTCAAAACTAAAGTAAAGAACTTGGTGTGGATACACATAGATGATGGGTAGTGAGTGCCCTGCCCTGCTATGCAGAAAGTCCTGTGTTATATTAGCAACAATGATACTCAGTAAGATATGGCCTTCCATCAATTTGTACATATCATAGAATATTTTAGAAATAGAGGAGATAAGTTTAAGTAAAAGAGGTAGGTTTCAAGCCACTCATTTTACAAGTGCTCATTTAATATAGATTCAGATACTGAATCTCAAATTATAAAACATAAGTACTACATACTAACATCTTGTACTCCAGAATATATATATGTTTGTATGTATTCCGTGGTTGTGTGCTTTCCATGTTTTAATGCAATATTTACTATCATCATGTAACCATAATAATTATAACAATCATACTGCAAAGTATAATCCTACAACTATAATAATCATACTGCAAATACAGTCTACACATCAGATATGATAGGTGAATGATCACGTTGACTATTTACTTCAGTCCTTCAGGACCTTCACAAACACACTGCATTATCCTGGTATTACCCACAGTCACCCTCTGTCAGAGACTTATATTACAGTAAAAACCAAAGCTGTCTCTGAGGAGTGAATGGCCATAGGGTAGAGAGAAGGTGGGGAGAGTGGAATGATGGGTGGGAGAGGGCACTGGAACTGTAAGAAAAGGAAGATTGTTTTAGAAATAAAATTAAAAAATAAACTATAATCCTAGCAGGGACTCGCACAAGGTTATAGAATTCTGTCTTTCCCATTTACCTCATAGCTCTGGAACTTTTCTCACAAGTTCTCTGTCTCTC
>NW_004949145.1:12204-12821 GCF_000317375.1 Microtus ochrogaster
TTCTAAGACAGAACAACTTAGTCTTTTTTTATGATTTACATCAATTCCTACTTAAATGTTTCTTTGGGTATATTATTGTCAGGTCAAGTTTATTTACCACTATCTCCTTTTAACTTTTTTTTCTTATCCCACACTCCAATTCCCTTCAAATTTCATGTTCTTTTTTATGAAAGAAAGAACAAAAAAGAACAGTGTCTGCTAAATGGTGCTAGCGTGTGCATAGTGGAGGCACATCTATGAAGGCAGAAGTAGCCTCTCTCTTAAGCCCTGAATCCTTAAAGAAACCTGATACTTCTTGTCACAGAATTGAAGTGACCAACATCTTTTAATCTAGAAGTGGGCTTCCTGGATGCTTTTACTCTGCTGGAGTTTTGTCTGAATTGAGTTCTTAGTCTTGATCTTGAGTGGGTTTTGTGTACTGTTGCAATAAGTGAATTCTCAAGTGCAAGTGTCCTCTTCTTCCTGAAAAAACAGAGACCCACACTGGAACACTGGACTGAGCTCCCAAAGTCCCAGTGAGGAACAGAAGGAGGGAGAAGATGAGCAGGGAAGTCAGGACCAAGAGGGGTGCACCCACCCACGGAGACAGTGGCGCTGATCTATTGGGAGCTCACCAA
>NW_004949145.1:13455-17764 GCF_000317375.1 Microtus ochrogaster
AACTATTGGGCAGTTTATTGCTATGTCCATTTAGCTGAGTTAATATTAGATTCTTCCCCAAGGTTTATATACTCTGAAGCCTATATAATCGTCCCTGATAATTTTACCAGGAATTGACACCATCATGTCTGCTGAGCCTTAATTTGGATCATGAAGCAATTATTACCTGCATGATATTGATAAAATATTAACCCAAGCATATTGTTATTATAACTTTCATGTTTAATACCTGGGTAATAATATTAATGATTCCCTCTATCACTGTGAAAATTATGCAGTATAGATGGAGTTTCAAATGATTTCTTCATGTTCTTTGCCTGAAGTATATGGTATCCTTAGGAACATTGTCTAACTATAAGGAACTATAGATCTGTAATCTTTACAGGCTACTGACATTGCTGTTGTTTGTCTTCAATTTATTATTTACTTTTAAGCTCATACCCTGCCTCATTTTAGAGGAACATTGCCAATTAATCTTAGAAAAACATCTAAAAATATCATAGTAAAAGAAAAAATATGATATCACAATTAGCACTGGAGATCACTAAAACACAGTGAAATACAACACAAATTAACTTTACAATAATGGGATAAAATATTCTGAGAAGATGAAAGAGTATTGACCTTGTGGAACAAATTTTTAATTTTAAGGAATATCATTACAATTTAAATTTAAATATAATCACATCAATTCCCCTTCTCATTCCTCCTTCTAATCATTCCTATATATTCCAACATCGCTTTTAAATGCTTGGCTTCTATTTCTATAACTGTATTCACTTCTTATACACACAGTCAGAGACACATATATAAATGTTTTCAATACATAATTACATCCTGTTTTGTTCATTTATTGCAACCCATATGTATAAAATTTCAATGCTGTTGATTTGGTTCGGATGACCAATTGGGAGTTTTGTCCCTTTAGAAGACTATTTCTCACAATATCATAATTCTTTTGTGGTTGTAGATCTCTGTCTGTGGTTGAGATCTCAAGAATTTCAACCTTTCTAAGGTTACATATCTATCAATAACCTTCTTTGTTCAGGTTTTATTTAGGAAGCCACATTGATGAGGATTCATGGGTATAGCCTTTCTGACATTTGTAGGAATTTCATTTTCATAGCAAACTGCTTTTTTTTCTGGCTCTTGCAATCTTTCCAACTCCACATCCACTACGATCCCTGAGCTTTTAGTGCAATTATGTTTAGACATATTTGATGGGGTTGAGTACATCATATACTCTTGTTCTTAGCAGTTTGGTTTATTTTTGTTGTCTGTAATGGACCACATCTCTTGTCAGCCATTTTTCTTTGACAAGTAGCAAGAACTATACTTCTCCGTAGTTAAATATTCATGATGTGGTTAGGAATCATGCTAGTTCAGTAATATGGCAGTAGTATATTATCCTGTAAGGTCCATAATATCAGGTGTTTTGGGGATTTTGGTTTTTTAGTAGGTTTTTAGCATCAGGCATTTTATTCTGCGTAAAGGATAAACATTTCCAAATTCTTTTTATACAGCTATTATTTATTGTTTTTGATATTTTTATTGATATTTTTTGAGCTATACACTTTTCTCTGCTCCCCTCCATGCCTATCTTCCCCTTCATCCCTCCCCCAAGGTCCCTATGCTCCCAATTTACTCAAGAGATCTTGTCTTTTTCTTCTTCCCATGTAGATTAGATCTATGTAAGTATCTCTTAGTATTCTCATTGTTGTCTAAGTTCTCTGGGATTGTAGTTTGTAGGCTGGTTTTCTTGCCTTCATGTTTTAAAACCACGTATGAGTGAGTCCATGTGAAAATTGTCTTTCTGTGTCTGGGTTACCTCACTCAAAATAATGTTTTCTAGTTCTATCTATTTTCCTACTTTCTGCTGTGTAGTACTCCATTGTATAAATGTACCACATTTTCCTTGTCCATTCTTCAGTCGAGGGGCATTTAGGTTTTTTCCAGGTTCTGGCTATGACAAACAATGCTGCTGTGAACATACTTGAGCACATTTCCTTGTGGCACAATTCAACATCCTTTGGATATATACTCAAAAGTGGTATTACAGGTCTAGAGGAAACTTGTTTCCCAATTTTATAAGAAATCACCACACTGACATCCAGAGGAGTAGTACCAGCCTGCATTCTCACGCGCATTGCAGAAATGTTCCCTTTTCCTCACAACTTCTCCAGCATAAAATATCATCAGTGTTTTTGATCTAAGCCATTCTTACAGGTGTAAGATGGAATCTCAGAGTTGTTGTGATTTACATTTCTCTGATGACAAAGGATGTTGAACATTTCCTTATGTGTCTTTCGCCCATTTTAGATTGCTCTGTTGAGAGTTGTCTGTTTAGGTCTGTACTCCATTTTTTTTTATTGTATTATGTGTTTTATTAGTGACCAATTTCTTGAGTTTTTTGTATATTTTGGAAATCAGACCTCTGTCATATGTGGGGTTAGTGAAGATCTTTTTCCATTCTGTAGGCTGTCGTTTTGTCTTGTTGACCGTGTCCTGTGCTTTACAGAAGATTTTCAGTTTCAGGCAGTCCCATTTATTGTTTCTCTCAGTGTCTGTGCTGCTGGGGTTGTAATTAGGACGTGGTCTCTTGTGCTAATGTGTTCAAGTGTACTTCCCACTTTCTCTTCTATAAGGGTCAGTGTGGCTGGCTTTATGTTGAGGTCTTTGATCCACTTGGACTTGAGTTTTTTGTTTGGTGATAGATATGTGTCTATTTCCATTCTTCTGTATGTTGATATCCAGTTACGCCATCACCACTTGTTGAATATGCTTTGTTTTTTCCATTTGATAATTTTTCCTTCTTGTCAATAATCAGGTGTTGGAAGATGTGTGAATTGATATCTGTGTCTTCTTCAGTTCCATCGGTCTTCCTCTCAGACGTGGCAGAGAGACCAAACCGGCACACAGATGTGGCGGAGAGACTGGCATGCAGACGCGGTGGAGAGACCGGAGCGCAGATGCAGCAGACACGGGATGGTCCAAGCATGAAACAGTGAAGCCCACACTGAGAGCAGATTGTCCCACTACAATTAAACCAAGTAGGATTTTGGGGGCTGGCCTGCAGAGTAGTAGGCCTCTTATTGGCGAGGTCCCTGGTGAACGGAGAGCCTGGTCCTGTCCCTGAAGACACTCCTGAGTGGTGAGAGGGTTCTTGGCCCAAGGCGGGACCCAGGAAATGGAGCAGGGGCATTCCCTGACCCCCTTAACTCCCCGGTCAGTCTGCGAGGGCTGTTCCTCTCTGCTGGGGCTGCTCCTAATGTGCTGCGACCTCTCTATCCCTGGCTCATCCCAGCTTGGGCCCAGGGGCTTCCTTCCTTCCCATCCCTACCGCGGGGCCACAGGATCACCCAGTTTGGCCTGTTTGAAGCACTGGGTCGGCTGCTGGGGCAGAGGGCAGCAGGAATTTCTTTGTTTTGGTACCGAACGGGGAGCCTGGTCCTGTTCATGACGACCCTTCTGAGTGGTGAGAGGGATCTTGGCCCACAGAGGGAGCAAGGAAACAGAGCAGAGGCATTTTGTAAGTGAGGCCCCTGGCCAGCAGGGAAACATGATCCTGTTTTAGAAGACCCATTAGATAGCATCTGTAGGAGGAGATGGACAGGCGCCAAGGCAAGAATTCACCCAACAATCTGAAAATCAAAATGAAAACACCAGAACCCAATGATCTTACAACAGAAGGACTTGAACACCCTAACACAGAAGAAGTGGGAAAAATTGACTTTATGAAAGCAATAGAGTCCCTTAAACAACATGTAAAAAACGCCCTTATAGAAATGAATGAGAAGTATAACAAAAAGTTTGAAGAAATGAGTAAATACATAAATGATACCCTGAGAAACCAAGAAAAAGCGATCAAACAGGTAATGGAAACAGTTCAAGAATTGAAAACTGAAATGGAAGCAAGTAAAAAAACACAAACTGAGGACCAGCTGGATATGGAAAATCTAGGTCAATGAGCAGAGACTACAGAAACAAGCACAATCAATTGAATAAAAGAGATAGAAGAAAGAATCTTAGATCTGAGGACACCATAGAGAAAATAAATGCACTGATTAAAGAAAACAGCAAATCCAACAAAATTTCATCAAAAAACATACAGGAAATATGGGACACAATAAAAAGACCAAACCTAAGAATAATAGTGATAGAAGAAGGAGAAGAGTCAGAGCTCAAAGGTCCAGAAAATATTTTTAACAAAATTATGGAAGAAAACTTTCCCAACATAAAGAAAGATATTCCTTTGAATATTCAAGAAGCATACAGAACACCAAATGGACTGGATCAAAAAAAAATCCCC
>NW_004949145.1:18335-18923 GCF_000317375.1 Microtus ochrogaster
CTCAATTCACCTATAAAAAGGCACAGGCTAAGAGATTGGATACAAAAAACAGGATCCAACATTCTGCTGTTTACAAGAAACACATCTCAACCACAAAGATAGGCATCTACTCAGAGTAAAGGGTTGGGAAAAGGTTTTTCAAGAAAATGGTCCTAAGAAACAAGCAGGTGTGGCCATAATAATTTCTAACAAAACGGACTTCAAAATAAAATCAATCAGAAGTGATCAAGATGAACATTTTATACTCATAACAGGAATAATTCATCAGCATGAAGTCTCAATCCTGAATATCTATGCCCCTAATATAAAACCACACTCTATGTACACTATGTAAACAAAACATTACTAGAACTCAAGGCAGACATCAAACCACTCACACTAGTAGTAGGAGACTTCAACACATCTCTCTCACCAATGGACAGGTCAATAAGACAGAAACCTAATAGAGAATTAAGAGAATTATTGGAGGTAATGAAGCAAATGGTCTTAACAGACATCTATAAAAAAAAAACTCCACCCAAATAGGAAAGAATATACCTTCTTCTCTGCAGCTCATGGAACCTTCTCGAAAATTGACCACATACTCGG
>NW_004949145.1:21046-21546 GCF_000317375.1 Microtus ochrogaster
ACAATAATCAACTTTATATGGAAAAACAAGAAACCCAGGATAGCCAAAACAATCTTATACAATAAAGGATTGTCTGGAGGCATTACCATCCCTGATTTCAAACTCTATTACAGAGCTACAGTACTGAAAACATCTTGGTATTGGAATAAAAACAGAGAAGTCAAACAATGGAATCAAATAGAAAACCCGGACTTTAAGCCGCAAACCTGTGAACACCTGATTTTCGATTAAGGAGCTAAAGTATAAAATGGAAGAAAGAGAACATCTTCAACAAATTGTGCTGGCATAACTGGATGTCAATCTTTTGAAGAATGAAAATAGATCCATATCTATCACAATGAACAAAACTCAAGTCCAAATGGATTAATCATTTCCATTCGGACGTCAATATCAGTCCGAACACACTGAACCTGATAGAAGAGAAAGTGGGAAGTACTCTACAACACATGCGCACAGGAGACCACTTCTTATGTATAACCCCAGCAGCACAGACATTAAGG
>NW_004949145.1:24380-25109 GCF_000317375.1 Microtus ochrogaster
GAGCCTAGGCAGTTTGGATGCTCACCTTACTAGACCTGGATGGAGGTGGGTGGTCCTTGGACTTCCCACAGTGCAGGGAACCCTGATTGCTCTTCTGGCTGATGAGGGAGGGGGACTTGATTAGGGGAGCAAGAGGGAAATGGGAGGCGATGGCGGGGAGGAGGCAGAAATCTTTAATAAGTAAATAAATTTTTTAAAAAAGAAAAAGACAAAAAAGAACATGTGCCGCTCTTACAGATGACCTGGGTTTGATACCCAGCACCTACATGGTGGCTCACAGTTTTCTGCAACTCGAGTTCCAGAGAGTATTGACATTCTCTTTTGGGAACTGCAGGCACTGAATTACCATGGTACACACTTACATATTCAGGAAAACATTCATTCTCACAAAATACAGTATGCAATAAACACATCTTTATATAAATAAGGATTCATTTCCACATGAATGTTTATTCCACAGGGCAATGACAAGCACAAATAAGTCTTTCAAGAGTATAGTAAAATGCTGTGTTCTAAGAGGTTTGAAATGTCAGAAAGTTTATCCCAGTTTAATTTTACAAGTACATGATAAACATGGTATTTATGATCCTGCCAGATATATGCACTGCTACTATTGCATAGATAAAGCATATAGTGGTAACTGCAAATAGATTACTAACACTACTACTTGGTAGAAATGTGACATGAAATCCTAGCAGGTGATTAGAAAATAAGAGCATGAGAATAGCA
>NW_004949145.1:49418-55679 GCF_000317375.1 Microtus ochrogaster
ATTGGGACGCGCAGACACTGGAGCCGCTTCCTGTTTCTGGTTTACGGTGGATCGCTGAACTCCGGGTGTGTGAGTGTGCTTTTATATTAAAATTGTCTTCTTGTACCCACTGGCCTGGATTAATTAAATTCGCCTTCATTTTGGCCCCCACCGGGTGTGTGAGTGTGCTTTTATATTAAAATTGTCTTCTTGTACCCACTGGCCTGGATTAATTAAATTCGCCTTCAGAGGTTACATAAAAGATGGCGTAGCAACATGCATTTCATTGGTTCCTATATATTGGGTGGGCTAGTGTCGAGATTGGGACAGGGTTGTTTATCCATTTGCAGTTTTATGAAAAACCATAAAATCTAAATATAGCTAAGTTCAACTCTCTGGGTATTTTGACAGACTGTCGCAGTGGTTTGCTGTCTTCCTGTCGGCCCAGTTTCTACAGAGCTAGCTGACCGCAGATATCCTGTTAAGCAGGGCCCTATCTGCTTCTCTAAAATTTTTTTTCGAAGCTTATGTAGGTGACTTAATTTGAACCTTGCTACAGGCTGGAATGGGGGTCTTCATACTGTATGTTATTATGCTCTCTTTGAATTGTTTAAATGCTGAGCAAGGAGCATCAGCTGCTAAAAGATATGTGCTTATAAATGCTGTAGAATTAATCCAAGATAGGTACTTTGAAAATACCTTGGCTTCAAAATTGAAGTCAAAAGGTATGTTACTTTGGAGAAGAGATTTTGCTTTTGTTTCCACAGAAAATGAGAGGCTGTCGATTTATTCAGAGTTCAGAAAAATCCAATTTGATCAAGGAAGACCACCTGAGAAGTCTCCAGCAGGAATAGATGCCCCAGATGTCTGAGTTCTTCATTCAGAACAGGTTCAAGACTGCTGCCTGAGATGATCAAGGCTCACAGGATACTTCAGTCAGGAGATCATAACTAAATTTTCTTTAGGTCTCCATAAGATTATCAGTGCCCCCAACCAGCTAGAAGTAGCCTGAAATATTATGCCCACATTCCCCCAAAATGGACTATGGATATTTTCCTTTTTTTTTAAAGAGGGGGAGGTGGTGTGGGAGAATTGTCTGTATTCTGTCAATCATGTTTTAAATAAATGCTGATTGGCCAGGTAGGAAGTATAGGCGGGTAAACCAGACAGGAAATAGAAATGATGTCATGAGAACAGGAGAATTCTGGGAAGGAAGTTGTTTCCTCCCACTCCTGCCCAGACCACCGAAGCAGCAGGATGTGATCTGCCCCACTGAAAAAAGGTACTGAGCCACATGGCTAACATAGATCAGAAAAATGGGTTAATTAAGATGTGAGAGTTAGCCAGTGAGAGGCTAGAGCTAATGAGCCAATCAGCTTTATAACTTTTAGAGATCTATGTGTGATTTTCTTTGGGGATAAACAGTTGTGGGGTACTGGGCGGGACAGAAACCAAAACAAGCAGGCCTGGCCCCTTCATGTTACAAAAGGGCATCAGAAATGTAGCTATGAAGGTAGAGATGGCTGTGAGCTGACATGTGGGTACTGAGAATTGAACACAGTGGATCTGGAAGGGTAGACAGTACTCATAGCCACTGTGTCCTTTCTCCAGTCCCTGATTTATATTTTAGAAGATTCCATGATTCTAATTCTTCAAGGAATCTATGACAAAATCAGAGAGGGAAGGCTAAGATATTAGCTCTATGGTAGACAATTTTCTATAATGTACATTACTCATGGATTGAATACTATATCATAAATTAAATTAACATTAAAATATGCATTCAATTTAGTGGCTCTAGTGTTACCTAATGATGTTAGCCATAAATTGATTAAGAAAAATAGGAACAAATAAAATTACTGCTTCTCATGGAATGGCAAGACAGATAATCAAGTTAAAGTCATTGTTGCTAAGCTTAGTAATTGGTGTATGATTCCTCTGACATTGTGGGTGGTAAGAACTGAGTCCTAAATATTGTGCACTTACACATAGACTTCACACACACACACACACACACACACACACACACACACAGAGACAAAGGTAGATATTTCATATGTATACATAAAATAAAATAATACAAAATTAAAAATTCTGTTTTTCTAGAAATAAGTAGCCAGAACATTAACATTTTAGCATAATCATACAATATTTTATGTTTGCTATTTTTATTTCTTTTTAATAATGGGTTTATTTTTGTTTTTATTTATGTGCATGTGTGTTTTGGGACATATATGTTCTCACTCACAGAGCATAGGATATGTGTCAGATCCCCTAGAATTGGAGTTCCAAGTACTTCTGATCTTCCTGTCATGGGTGCTGGGAACTAAAGCTGAATCAGCTAGAGGAGCGGCAAGTGCTGTTAAACACTGAGTTATCTCTTACCTTCTTTCCTTTTGAGATAGCCACATCTATTCAAGACTGGCCTTGACCTCACTATGTAGGCAAGTTCAGCCTTGAACTCATCATCCTTCTGCCTCCAAATGCTGAGTACAAGGAACACAGACATGCATCAACAAATTCAACCATGCAAGATTAATATAATTTCATGCATTATGTAATATTCAGGACTGAGAAAGTTTTGAATGAAAGTAATGAAATAAACCAAACTGAAATATCTAAGCCAGAGTTTAAATAGAAAGAAAATAGATTTATGGTCCTTTTCATGAACACAGTATTCATTACCTTCCTTAAGCACTTCCTCTTCCATTAATAGTTAAACTTTCCATTCTCCTTTGTACATGTTAAACTGTACCCACATATACATTCGTTTGCATGTGCACATATTCCTATTTGTATGTAATGCATTTTGTCATATTGACCTCTGTCACACCCATGACATCCCCCTTTCACGTTCTCTGGACCATTTACTAATGTTTCCCTCTCTTGCTTTCATATCTTACTGAAGATAAGTCAGTGATTTTATTTATGGCTATTTGCATGTGCATGAATGTTGATTTATCTATTGGATGTACCAGGACACACACACGTCCTTAGTATCTTAGGACTTGACATATTGCCATACTGAGAACAGGAGAACATTTGATTAGGGTTCACCATACATCAGTGTGGGACTTGCACACTATTTCTATTGTTGCTAAATGGAAATGGTTGATCGGGTAGAGGTTGGGTAATTCTTTAATCCTTTACCCAAAGTAATGGTAGTGACATAAGAGAATAAAGTGATTTGACTGAAACTTTCCACAATTTACAAAAGATCACAACACTACATTGTAGACAATAAATATACACATTGTTGAATCATTTTAAAAACCAAATATATTTAAACTGAAAAAACCAAATAAGATATTGTTTTCTAAGAATTCCACAATACTACAAATGAGAGATATTCCCAAATTGAAACTCAGAAATTTCATACAATGAAATGCTAAAAAGATGAGAAATTTCCATAAAGTAAATAAATGAAGCATTAACATGATTTATTTTGTTTTATTGTGACCATTTTTCAAACTTCCTTTATAACATGAGCAATATAAGACAAATAACTTCTTGTTTTATATAAAATTGTTAATATAACTTGGTGATAATATTCAAAAACATTAAAAGCAGTAGACTGCTGGAAGATAATCAGGAAAGTACATTGTTTCATGTTCTGCAGGCAAAACAGACCTGCGAGACCCTGGTGTCAGTGAGGATGAGCACATAGGGGCTAAATGCTGGGAAACAAGATGCCAACAGGACAGAGCTGTTCACTACCCACTGGCCACGTTTTTCAGCATGAATCATCCAAAGGGTCAAACTAAGGTAGACAGAATAGAAGGCTGTAAAGAAACACACTAGGATCAGAATTCTACATGTGGCTCTGTCTTCATGGGAAACACTAGAAGAGAAGCTGTATGTGTGAATGTGCTGGACTCTTTGCTTGTGTCTGTGAAGCACAACAATCGCCAATATGCTAGCCCAGGACATGAAAATCAAACTTATCACATCAGGGGAAAAGTATAAGATATTATATAGTAAGACACATCCAGCGGGTAGTGTCCAGGTACAATAACCACCATTGCTTTCTACACTGGCATTTCTCTCATTCAATGGACCATTCACTAGAAATGGAAGAAGTAAATTCATGAGGAGATGTAGGAACCAGTTGAAGAGACAGCAGTAGCCAATGAACTCTTTGGATTGCATTTTGAGTGCAATCCACCTACACATTTTGGGTTTAAGCTTTATGGCCTGGAAACCATTGAAGAGACTGACAGTGCTGACTGACACCCCACTGCCAACTCTATACCAGTAGAAGACAAGTTTGCAACTTATATCACTGAGGAAACATTTCCATCCCAATGCTATCAATGTCTGTGGTATACCCTTAGACAACAAAACTATTAAGTTGGCCAAAAGTAGTTGACTGAGAACCAAATCTATAGGTCTCATGTGATTTCCAGTGAGCAGAGGGAAGATGTACAGAAGGAAGAGGGAAGAATTTCCCATGATCCCCATGACAGTCTGTATGAGGAAAATAAACGCCATATTCAAATTTGCAGAGTACATTTTGTCATGCCCAAGAGGATACTGGTTTTAATAGAGTCAGAAGAATGAAGGAGTTAAGCAAATTAAAATTTCTGCATGACACTCATGCTTCCCTCAGTATTTATATACTTTTGTGTTCTCACTTTAAATAGCCGTGGAATATTTACTGTGCAAGGCTCAACTCAGTGAAGACTGTTAATTTTGGTTCCCTCAGAACCTATTAGGTCTACTTAGTTCAGAGCACTGTGGTCCACAGTTGAAGAAATACCGAGGGGAGATAGAAGCTGTTGCAAGGAAGGCCTGCTTGTTCATCACGGCCACCTTCTAGCTTAGCCACAAAATAACCACACAGAAACTGTATTAATTAAATCAATGCTTGGCCCACTACCTCTAGTTTCTTATTGGCTAATTCTTACATCTTAATTTAACCCATTTCTATCAATCTGTGTATCACCACAAAGCAGAGGCTTAACAGGGAAAATTTAGCACATCCATCTCCAATGGCAGATCCATGGCAATCCCCTTACTCTGCTTTCTTTCTCCCAGAATTCAGTTCTGTCTTCTCGACCTAAGTTCTACTCTATCAGGCCAAGGATGTTTCTTCATTCATTAACCAATAGAAACAACACACAGAAAGGACTGCCACAACAGGAAGATTTTTTGTACTGACATGGATTCCTACTTAGGAGATATGCTACAGGGCAATGAAAATATAGGAACTGTGCAACAAATATTTCCTTCTTGAATTAAAGTTTGAACTTGTAAATATAAGAACAAGTTTATACTGGCTGGAAGGGTGGAAAACACTCTTCACAATGTGATATGATGTATGAAATAAATGTATAAAACATTCTTACAGTCGCCTAGAATATTAATGTGATACCATCAAATGAAAATGAACATCTTTAAAATGTAAGTGAAAAATGGTTTAATCAGCTCTTACATACTCAATGTATATGAACTTACCAGAAATAATTCAGATAATTCAAGACCCACAGGTATCCATACAGCAAAAGTTTGTAATGAGAAACAGAAAACCATTGACCTCAGTCATACTTGCAATTTCAGCAGCTAGGAATTTGTAGAATATTATTCATGATTGGTGAACAAAACTTTGAGAATAATCCATAGGAAAATATAAGACTATAAGCCCAAATTGCTCAAGGAATACCAAATATTCTTCATGAATATAATTTCAAATATAATATTTAAGGAAATATCTGCTATTTATCTTCAGTGAATTAGAGTAGAGAGTATTGACAGCTCTACATTATTGTTTCTAAAAATGATGTTAATAAGAAGGTCATAATGGTGAAACTTGTTCAAAATGCTGTTATAACTTTTACTCAATTAAGGAATTTGAAAAGCTTGAGATCATGTAATCAAGAGATAAAGTTTACCCCCACAGGAACTGGTATATCTATCAGATCCCTCATATACATATCACGTTCTTCTGTTGCTACCAAGAGAATTCAGGCAGTGTGATGTGCCTCTTATCACTTGGAAGAGTCATACAGCAATGAAAAGATGAATTAAGCATTACTGAGAAATTGAAGTCAAATGACATAACCAGGGCAGAGAAGAAAATGAGATTAAGGGAAAGTGTAGGGTGGATGGGGAGGCAAACGCTGAAATGAAGATGAGTGAAACAGCTGGTTCAGGAGAGGAATTTTAAAGTTTGCTATAACTCTGGTTCTGGAAGACAAACCTGGAGTAATAAAGTTGTACCCATAACTCAGGGCAGAAATTCACAGTGCATAAGGGTCAAGATTCTGCTGATCACAGGAATCT
>NW_004949145.1:56019-57111 GCF_000317375.1 Microtus ochrogaster
AACAATGAGCTTTCTTGACCTATTCACAAGTGTTACCTTTCTTTTAAAGAAACATAAATTTTACAGATACTATTGCAGAATTCCTTGGACCCACATATTTTTGTTAAACTGAAGAAAGTAAAAGTAAAAGCACGAACACATTCCAGTCCCTCCCATTCAGGCCCGTGTGACTGCATAACAAGTTTTAGGTTATCTTGTGTATGATGACAACATCAAGTTTTAGCTATGAAACTAAATATGGAAGATTCCTTTATGACACTGTGTAGATTAGTAAGTGGTAATATGACAGGGACTTTCTAAGAATTATCTATCCATTATCATTCTCTCTCTTCCCAACACCTCTGTCCACCTCTCTGTGCCTCCACCCCTCTTATTTATGTGCCTATCCCTGTTCACAGTGCTATATTCTTGAAGCATGATTAATAAAATCTCAGGGAGAGAAATTGGGGTTCAACCTATAAATCAAAAAGCAAAACAGCAAGCCACTGGCTTTTACCTCGACATCAGTCTGAAATGGCCGTCCTTGCTTCTTGGGATCTCAGGAGACTATGTCTTTGAGAGCTGTATTGCCTCATCTTATATTCTTCTCTAGCACTGAGATTAAAAGTGTGTACCACAATTATTAAGGGCATCCACTACCCAGTTTCTATGGCAACTAGTGTGACTACTGAGATTAAAGGTGCATGCCATTTTGGCTACTGGTATTAAAGGTATGTGTTACCATAATCTGTTCTGGAAGGCTGAGAAGTGGGACTGTTTTACTCTCAGATCTTCAGGCAGCCTTAATTTATTAAAATATATTTGAAATGTCAGTATACATAAGCTCACCAATTTATATTATTATATTCTAAGACATTCAGACTTAATTTTTTGCACCCATTTGAACGATATCAAACCTCTGTAACAGAAAGGTATGTACAGGTTAAACCTGGAGGATGAGTACTCAGGACAACATCATATTTCATACACAATTATTCCATATATTTGAAATTGGTGTCATGCCTGTACTGTGATTCTGACTTTCCTGATTTGTATGTTTATGAATCACTTTGAACAACTGTGAAAAATGTTCACAGATTATGAATTTTTTTG
>NW_004949145.1:77957-80199 GCF_000317375.1 Microtus ochrogaster
ATTAAACAGAAAAGCAAGGCTGAGTTCCCCAATATTCCCAATAGAGTCTGGGACAAGAAGAAGAATCCTACAGCCACATCTCCGAAGGCCATTCTGTCATGGTTCTGTGCCAAAGTCATCACTTTTTGAGGACAGTTTTGAAACAAGTTCGATGATTTTCTTCTTAGCAACTCAAGCAGTATACTGCATAGACAATATCATCTCATGTTCATAAATAATAGTAAAAGTTCACTTGTGATAGGGTCTATTGATCAAGATACATTTAGTTGAGTGCAGACACAAGACAATTTTCCAGTGACCCAACAACTAGCAAGAGACTTACCAGAAAGGAGACTGCATGATTCCACAGAAAATACTATCAATACTATAGAATCAATGAAACAAAAAGGTGGTTCTTTGAGAAAATCAACAAGATTGACAAACCCCTATCCAAACTAATCAAAAGGCAGAGAGAGAACATGCATATTAACAAGATCAGAAATGAAAAAGGGGGACATAAAAATAGACACTGAGGAAATTCAGAGAATCATTAGATCTTACTAAAAAAAGCCTATATGCCACAAAGTTAGAAAATGTAAAAGAAATGGACTTGTATTTAGATAAATACCATATACCAAAATTGAATCAAGACCAGATAAACAATCTAAATAGACTTTATGTCATGAGGAAATAGAAGCTGTCATAAAAAACCTCCCAACTAAAAATAGCCTAAACCCAGATGGTTTTAATGCAGAATTTTACCAGAACTTTCAAGAAGAACTGATATCATACTCCTTAATGTGTTTCACATTATGGAAACATAAGAGTCATTGCCAAACTCTTTTTATGAAGCTACAGTAACCCTGATACTGAAACTACACAAAGATTCAACCAAGATAGAAAATTACAGACCAATCTCACTCATGAACATCGATGCAAAAATCCTCAATAAAATACTGGCAAACCGAATCCAAGAACACATCAAAAAATTGTCCATTATGATCAAGTAGGCTTCATCCCAGAGATGCAGGGCTGGTTCAACATATGAAAATCTATCAATGTAATCCATTATATAAATAAACTGAAAGAAAAAAAATCATATGATTATTTCATTAGATACAGAAAAAGCATTTGACTAAGTTTAACACCCCTTTATAATAAATGTCTTGGAGAGGTTAGGGATACAAGGACAATATCTAAATATAATAAAAGCAATATACAGCAAGCCAACAGCTAATATCAAATTAAATGGAGAGAAACTCAAAGCTATACCACTAAATCAGGAATAAGACAAGGCTGTCTACTCTCTAAATACTTCTTCAATATAGTGCTTGAAGTACACTATGGATACAGAAGCAGAGAGGGAAATCAAAGAAACGTCACCTTTCAGAATAGCCACAAATAGCGTAAAGTATCCTGGGGTAACTCTCACCATGGAAGTAAAAGATCTATTTGAGAAGAAATTTCAGTTAAGTCTTTAAAGAAAGAAATTGAATAGGATACCAGAAAATGGAAGGATCTCCCATGCTCTTGAATGGATATAATCCACATAGTAAAAATGGCAATTCTACCAAAAGCAATCTATAGATTCAATGCAATTTCCATCAAAATTCCAACAAAATTCTTCACAAACCTTGAGAGAACAATAATCAACTTTATATGGAAAAACAAAAAACCCAGGATAGCCAAAACAATCCTATATAATAAAAGTACTTCCGGAGGCATTACCATCCCTGACTTCAAACTCTATTACAGAGGTACAATAATAAAACCAGCTTTGTATTGGCATAAAAAAGAGATGTTGACCGATGAAATAGAATCAAAGACCTGGATATTAACCCACAAACCTATGAACACCTGATTTTCAGCAAAGAAGCTAAAGGTATACAGTGGAAGAAAGAAAGCATCTTCAACAAGTGGTGCTGGCATAACTGGATGTCAACCTGTAGAAGAATGAAAATAGACTCATTTCTATCACCATGCATAAAACTCAAGTCCAAATGGATTAAAGACTACAATATAAATGTGACCACACTGAACCTGATAGAAGAGAAAGTCGGAAGTAGTCTGCAACACATGGGCACAGGAGACTACTTCCTTCGTAGAACCCCAGGAGCACAGACAATAAAAACAACAACGAATAAATGGGACCTCCTGAAACTGAGAGGCTTCTGTAATGCAAAGGACACTGTCACTAAGACAAAAAGGCAACCTACTGAATGGGAGAAGATCTTCACAAACCCTATATCAGACAAAGGTCTGA
>NW_004949145.1:80516-81018 GCF_000317375.1 Microtus ochrogaster
AGTAAACTGGTAGTCAACCTACCTGAGGATCCAGCAATTCCACTCTTGGGAATATAACCAAGAGATGCCCTATCATACTACAAAAGCATTTGTTCAACTATGTTCATAGCAGCACTATTTGTAATAGCCAGAATCTGGAAACAACCTAGTTGCCCCTCAGTAGAAGAATGGATAAAGCAGTTGTGGCACATATACACATTAGAGTTCTACTCAGCAGAAAAAGACAATGACATCTTGAATTTTGCATGCAAATGGATGGAAATAGAAAACACTTTACTGAGTGAGATATCCCAGACCCAAAAAGAGGAATATGGCATATACTCACTTATAAGTGGATTCTAGCCATAAACAAAGGACATTGAGCCTATAATTCGTGATCCGAGAGAAGCTAAATAAGAAGGTGAACCCAAAGAAAAACATATATTTATCCTCCTGCGTATTGGAAGTAAACAAGATTGCAGGGCAAAAGTTGGGAGCAGGAGCATCAGAGTGGGTTGGGGGG
>NW_004949145.1:81297-94816 GCF_000317375.1 Microtus ochrogaster
TGGTGTTACACAGATTATTAGAAATGGGTTAGATCAATATGTAAGAGCTAGCCAATAAGAGGCTGAAACTAATGGGCCAGGCAGTGTTTAAATGAATACAATTTGTATGTTGTTATTTTGGGGCATAAGCTATCCAAGCAGCCCGGAGCTGGGGCGGCAGGAATGCAGCCCGCAACACCCCACTACAAGGGAGGGTGGATATGTGAACAGGGAGTAAGATATCTTAACTAAGGGAGCCATTTTAGGGTTGGAAGAGTCTTGGCTCTAGAGGGGTTCCCAAGTATCCAAGGGGATTTCCTCAACAAGGTCCTTGGGCAGCAGAAGAGAGGGTGCCTGAACTGGCCTTATCCCATAGCCACACTGATGAATATCTTTTATATCACCATATAACCTTCATCTGACAATGGATGGAGATAGAGACAGAGACCCACATTGGAGCCCTGGACTGAACTCCTAAGGCCCAGCTGAAGAGCAGGAGGAAGGAGACCATGAGCAAGGAAGTCAGGACCGCGAGGGGTGTGTCCACTCATGGAGAAAGTGGGTCTGATCTAATGGGAGCTCACCAAAGCCAGATGGACTGGGACTGATGGAGCATGTGATCAAACCAGACTCTCTGAATGTGGGTGACATGGAATAGAGGACAAGGCCACATGGGGACATTGTGATTCCAGTGTCCAGGTTGCTGGCAGATAGGGAACAACCTTGGAGCAGGAGTAATGTAATACTGTGCCACATGACCATTTGGGCCACACTTGAAACAGTTTTCCTGGGAGGCTGACTTAGGCTGGGATCTATTAGGGTAGAGCCTTGTGGTTGGCTTCCATTGTTCTCCTTCCTGCAACCTGGGGCAGCTGCTAAGGCCTGGGCCTGTAGGTTAGCTGCCTACTGTAGCCTTGTCTATTGTGAAGATTCAGCTGATTCCTCTCAGGCATTAAAATCTTTAATGGCCATTTTTACCCATTCTCGTATAGGGGTTTGGAGAACCCCCTCAACCTTTCTGAACTTTTTCCATATATCTGGTACTGCCTGAGGAATAAAATGGGTAGGCAAGACTTTGGCCCCAGCTGGGGAAATGGACCTAGCCTGGTATATTGGACCATGATTTCTTGTAACCAATTTAAATAAATGGCTGGATTTTCATCCAAAAGAAAAAAATACTAATTTCTAAGTAAGATGCTATTGACAATTGATACCTACTAGGAAAGGTGGAGTCTACTTCCTTTTAATGTGACCCCTAATAGATCAACAATTATATAGAAATGATGTCACATCCAAGAGCTTTTTGCAACATAATCTGTGCTTCATATGTTAAAAATTAAAAAAGACATAAAGGTAAGTGTGCATAAAAAGATAGTAAATATTGGTATAGTGGGAAGTATAAGCACAATCAAAATATGTAACACAAATTATACTACTCAAAGATATAAAGGACAATAAACAATAGAGAAAAATAGAACATGAACAAATTTGAGAATAAAACATAAAGGGTAATAAAAAATTAAAAGATAAAATAGTGGCTGTGGTGCTTTGAATAGGTATTCCACCCATAGGCTCATGGGTTTGAGTGCTTTGTTCGAAGGGAATAACAACATTAAGAGCGGTAGCCTTGTTAGATTAGGTGTGGTCCTAATAGAGAAAGTGTGTCACTATGGGAGTGCTGTTTAAGATTTCTAAGTTCAAGTCTGGCTCCTGTGGTGCATTCCTCTTTTGCTCCTTGCCAGCTCCTTTTCTATCAGTCTGTCTGCCTGCCTGCTGGCATGCTTCTTGCGATAATAATATTGTCCTAAAACTCTGAAACTATACCCAGTCTCAATGAAATGTTTTCATCATAAGAGCTGCCATATTCATGGTGTTTCTTCACAGTAATAAAAAACAAAGACACAGACCACAAGACACCAGGAAAGAAAACATTGAACTCTTTGTCAGCACACTCACATGTAATTGCATTTACATATGTCTGTAGACATATGTGGGTTATGATTGCTTTTAAGTGTTTTGAAAATTCTTTCCTAATCTTTAAATTGTTGTGCACTGTAAAAAATGCCATCACATATAATCATGTCTACAAAAATATTTATAGCAATTATTTTTGTATGTGTTTAGGGCAGGGTGATATGAAAATATTTATTTCATAGGAGGATTCCTGTTGAGGTTCTTGTACTTTTTTTATACTGAAAGTAAAGTACAATGAATACAATATAGAAATATTAAATAAGAGTTGCATCCATTTTTAACTATAGGATATAAAATTTAACTATAGCAATAAATGTTATAGAAATTGGCAGATATTAAAATACTGTCATTCAAAGATGCAATGGGTACTTGACATATTGCCCAATAATAATTGACATATCTGTTTAATTCAATAGCAATTTATAGGTTAGGAATGGTGACACATGCCTTTAACCACAGCACATTTTAGGAAGATGCCAGAAGACCCCTTTGAGTTTGAGGCTATCCTGCTCAACAATACAAGTTCCAGGACAACCCGGACTAGGAAAATGACCCTGTCTCAAAACTAAATGAATAAAAAGTAAGTTCTGGGGAAATGGACATCTGTGTCAGGAGAAGGTTGAAATAATAGGGACTTCAACTCAAATAAAATCGGGTCATATTCAAACAGTTAGTCAAATACCCATCAACTTGAAACCTGGATATTAAGATATCGGTTTACCACTTGTTCCTCTTTTCATAACCCTGAACTTTTAGCACTCTAAGAAGGATGTTAAGTTTTCACAATGCCATTCTGTACAGGCATTTGCAAGAAATAAAAAGAAAATTCTGCATCCACATAGAGCAGAATTAGAAAGCAGAATTTAGGGTATAAATATACCTCAAAGAAGTCACAAATTGCTCTTGTAACTAAATTCTGGGAGATATTTTACCTTCTAGTGAACAGTGTTTATGCTTCCCAAAAGAAAAACAAAGGTGAATTCTGAGAAACGGAAACATTTTCAGATACCAGGATGCCACCTTTCTGGGAACAATCATACTGTCGCTGTCTTTGAGAAGAATACAAATAAAGAAGAATCCATATTACTATTTCTCACCTGCACCCTTGTCAAATCATGTTGTGTTCAGGTCTGGGGCTGATCTTCCATTTGAGATTCAACCTGAAAAAGGATGATCAGTTAGATTCCGCAGTCACCCACCTTCAAGAGACTGCCCTGTCTCCTACAGACTGGGTACTGAAAGGAAAGCAACGCACCTATGCAGAGACAATACATATGTTGTGTAGGCTGCTGCATGGGGACCCAGGGACCAATGGGACATATAACCCTCATATGACTATGAAGTTGATGAAAACCCCTAAGATGAGGCCAAATGTTCTCAATATTCATCACCAAAGAGGATGACAAACACAGAATTGCTGGGTCATGCCAGAAGTGTAGAAAATAAAACTTTAGGGCAAATCATCAATGCTGCATCAAGTGATTCCTTGATTTCCTTACTCCCTACAGTGCAACAGTACCTACCCCACATATCATTTTCCTCTCATGTTTTTATTCATTGTGATAAATGGGTATACAGGAAAATGAAATTTATGAACAGGTACAAGACACAGTGGAAGTAAATAGAGAAGGTACACACAATGCATGGCCAGTTTTATGAACTTTCAAGTAGTATTCCCTGGGATTTCTGATCACTGCCTGTAAGATATTCAAGAGGCAGATGGGCCAATGGACACACTCCTGACAAATCTTCTAATGAACAAGAAGAGCCTGCACAAAAATTTACTCAAGAACTACTTCACTCCAAAGCTGTCATTTGTGGAGGCACTCCTGAACAGAGACTGATCAATATATTTACATGCATGAGGTGCATAACAATCAAACGTGTTGTCTTTATTGTGCAATCTCTATAGTAAAGGAATAGATAGTAGAAAATAAAAGAGAAACTTACAAGCATTCTTTTTATACATTTTGAAAATAAAATGATTCTTATTGTCAGGCTCCCCAAGTCCATTCTGTAATTTGACACAATTTTCTTTAGAATATATTCCCAGGCTTTTAGTCTGGTCATAATGAATAATAACAAATGCTTATACCATGGGGACAAGGAGGACACCATTAATCTATGGATATGCCAATATTTAATAACAAAGGGTCCTTTAATCTCAGGATTTCTAGGCCAGCCTAGATAACATGAACTTTCCATGTATGTTGTTGTGAGATGGCTCAGATCTCAGAACGAAAAATTGTTGAAAAGAGAGCTATTAACTTTCATAGGAAATGCAGCATTCAGTACGATGTGATATTCACATACAAGAAACAATGAAAGATGACAGTCTGTACACACAAACACAATTTAGGATATACTAATATTTGCTAGTGATGGTGTAAAAGAATACATCTTCATTAATGACCAAAAACCTTACATGCATAATTTTTTTCTGTATAGTGCTTCTAAAATTAAAAGATAAAAATGGGTTATTTGTATTTCCACTCAGAATGTTACTATAGACTTTTGCCAGCCTCCAATTTATCCACCTACAATACAACTCCTGCCATCAAGTCAGGAAGATTTTAATAGCCAGATTATCAGCTATCTTCTCTGAGATTACGTCTGCTAGAAATGTTGGGGAACATATGCCCTTGAAATTTCTATATGGCTGCCTAAAGAAGACCTAAAATATGACACCAATGGAATGCTAACTTAGAAGTAGGAAATCCCATTGGGTTCTATTTTCTACACTTTTATCAAGTACTAAAGTCATAAGTTCATTTTTTACATCATCCATTCACTGTCATGGAAGCTTTTCCCTGTATAGCCACAACACTTGCCCTGTGACAGACCATGATCAATTAATTGACATGTACAAAATAAAAAAAAAACTACATACCAATTCCAGGTTGAGGAGATGTCCTGTCATCATTGACTGTGGAAAATAGATGTCTGCTTTTGGAGAGCAAGATAGGTTTGTATATTGGTCACCATGTACCAGAGGCCAAGGAGCCACAATGACCGAAGTTTGCCTAGGAGGGTTCACAGATGAACAAATAGTGTGGAGGTTTTGATGTACTAGAGAAAGGTACCATGGATCACAACCTACAGAAATAAGAGATTGAACAACATTTGGTATCAAAGACTCAGCAGAACTATATGACCAGCATCATCTGTAGGTGGCTTATCAACAAGCTCAGTGATAAAAGTACTACAAAGAATTTTATCTAAAAGATTGAAAACCTGCTTGGAAATCAGGAAAACCTGACAATTGAAGTGAGGAGACAGGGCAATCAGGAGAAGTTAAATGAGGACATATTTGTTACTTTAACATTATAGACCCACAGGGATCAGGAATGTAGTGATGCTGAAATTGACCAGAAAGTGTTAGGAAAATTACTTTTAGAAATTGCTTGATTTCTAATTACTGAAGATGATAAAACACTTTTAAGAAATCCAAAGAGTGAGAAAAGTCTTCTTTGGAGAAAGGAAAGCATGGCTTTGAGTGCAAGAAATTCAGTTAACACAACCCTCTCAAAGTCAGAAGACAAAAATGAACAAAATTTCCTCAGATTGACAGACCAACCCAAATATAGCTTACAGATGACATCCATTTTACAATCCAGCATAATGTCACTCTTTATTTCTCAAGAGCAGAGTTCTCATAAAGGTTTCCATAGCAAGTAGTAATAAAAATATTAGCCCTGTAAATGGTCTTGCTGAAGTGAATATTACTAAACAATACAAAATGCACTCCTCATTAATTCCATTCCTTCTAGCTGCCGTTCTTGGAGTTACTCTTGAGTATTTTCACAAGTATAAACAAATTCAGATGGTTTTAAAAAGAGACTTCTTAATTGCAGTGCTGAGGAAGACACAAAATACACAAAATCCCATAGACTAATAATACACAAAATACACAAAGTCCCATATACTAATAATAAATCAAAATATACAATAGTTGTTGATTTAGGACTCCATTTATAAAATCCTTGAAGAAGTAAAATGTTCTCCAACATCTGAAATGCTTACTATGAGAACTGATCCCTTCAATAAAGCAGCACTTGGGAAGCAGAGGCAGGCAGATCTCTGTGAGTTCGAGACCAGCCTGGTCTACAGAGCTAGTTCCAGGACAGGCTCCAAAGCCACAGAGAAACCCTGTCTCGAAAAACCAAAAAAAAAAATTTTTTTTCTGAAAACCATTGCTGAGGAAGACAATAATAGATACACAAAATCCCATAGACTAATAATAAATCAAAATATACAATAGATGTTGATTAAGGACTCCATTTATAAATTACTTGAAGAAGTAAAATGTTCTCCAACATCTGAAATGCTTACTAAGAGATCTGAAAATTAGCAAAAGTGCAGCAGAGGTCTGTTTTTGAATTGTTAGTTAATGGGAACTTTTGGGATTCTTACAGCATTGGGTTTGTTCTACTTACTGTGTTGTAAGATGTGCTTTCCTTGTTAAATTTCCATGGAATGTATTGTTATGACCCTTGTTTCTTCAGTTGAAACAGTCTGTTAAAAACAAAGGAAAGTAATGAAGGAAGGAAGGAAGGAAGGAAGGAAGGAAGGAAGGAAGGAAGGAAGGAAGGAAGGAAGGAAGGAAAGAAATGAAAGAAGGAATTGAATTTGAGTTGAAGTTTTTGGTTAAATGGCAGCTGCTGTCTGCACACAACCCTCATGGAATCAAAATTTGAGACCAAATTCTCAACAAACACTTTTCTCTTCTTGTGAACTGTGACAATGATTGAGGTTTGTGTTCACCAAAATGTTGTCAGAACATCAGGAGCATGTTCATTATTTGCGAATTCACTACTCTGATTGTTGTTCATTTGTGTCCTGAATATAACATGATTTAGTATACATACTGTCCACAGGGCTCACATAAAAAGTAAACTTTCCTGAAATATTTTTAGTATTCTGCCTATCTGGAGTTGTACTTAATAAGAGGCCACAAACTTTTCCAGAAAGATGATGCTGGTGGTCCCTATTGCCACACATGTGAGGATGGAAAAAAAACAGTTTTAGACAAGATGCTTAACCTGAAGAGTTGCTGTGGCATGTAAAATTCCTTGAATGACAAGGAATAAGACATAGCTGGACTATGTGCTTTAGATTTGAGTTTTGAGTATCAAGCTGAATTAAGTGTAGTGTGGCAAAGAAGAAATGGGAAAGGAAGGAAACAGTGACTAATGTCACCAAAGTGTGAGAGCATTCTTGAGCACAGGTCTGCGAGGTCACTCTACTCAATCCTGGAAATGATTGTCTTTGCAGCCATAGGGTTCTGCACAAGAAGATACCTTGTGTTCATACTGGTCTCATCCAGTGAAATACCATTCTGACTTTTATATGGTTCACTTTATTTTATTTTGCTAAGAGTTAAATTCATAATAAAATTTAATTTTATAGTTTTGTTTATTTTTATTGTATACATACTGATCTGTGATATTGCAGTTCTATAATCTTTTATACCTGATCATATAACATGTTGTGTATAACACAGACATAAGTCAAAGACCAGTGCTCAGGTTCCACTGATTTCTTTCTTAACTCATTCTTATTAAATTCATTGAACTCGACAACAAAAGCTCCCTCTCATATGTCCAGCTTCCTTAATTATGCCTGGCCATCATCTATGATGTCACTTATTGTCACAAAAATATCATCCATAAATAACAATAAGTATCTAGTAACAATTAGACCCTGTGAATCAGGTAGTTATTTATTTCATAGTGATTTACGTTCAACCTTTGCTACAAGGGATGTGGTAAATTTCATTCCTCAGTTTCTCTGCTTCCAAAGCTCTCACCATGATCATAGAAGAACCATTTGTATTGGCCTCATAGTCCAGGCTATGAGAGACTAATTCATTCCTTATTCTAAAGTCACCCACTGTAGGAAGTTCAGATATAGAGTATATCCTAATTTCTCTAATATTCTCTACTGAAAAGGATTCTATCTCCATACTCAAACTTAGATCTTTTGTATTTTGTGGATTACAAGTTAGACTACACTGCTGCTTTCTACGTTTTTTTTTTCAGTATTCTCTCCTCTTATAACCTTGAAGTTTTAAGAAATGGCAGGTGCAACTTTGTACTAGTTAGCATGTGTTTAGATGCCCAACAGCCATAATAATTTATGAATACAGCTATCCCGTTGGTTTGACACCAATTTTATTTTATAACTGTCTGTTGTGTATAATAACATTATTTACACTCTCAATACGTGATCTTAGAAACACAAAGGGTAAGTGGCCCTTTAAACCAAAAACTGTGTGTGCCATTATGGATACCGGAAGGTCTTTCCCATGGGTAGTGGTTTCCAAACACAGTCACCTAAGTACATGATTATGAAGCAATGAGATTCATTCATAAAACTCTCCAGTCTTAACCACAGTTTGTTTTCTTCACTTGACATTCTGCTGACTTTGTTGACATTTATTGTATGCTTTTGGTTGAAAAAGTTTTCATTTTGTATGATGAAAGAAAGCTACATGATAAAGAACACTTGCAGGTGTTGGGGAGAAGCTGGGTGAGTTCCCAGCACCCACATGGTGGCACATAACTGTCTTAACTCTAGTTCAAGGAGTATCTGACTACCGATCCTTTTTTTCTGAAGGTGTTGGTGAATCATAGTATACATATGTTCATGCAGGAAAAATATTCAGACACACACAAAAAAATTGACAAATAATGAAATCTGTTTAAAAGATTTAAAAGTTAAGACTAAAAGTTTTCATTTTAAAATAAAGATATGTTCATAGGCAAATACCAAATGCAAATAATGCTTTTGAGCTTTTACTAAAATTCAGAGCTCTCAAAGTATGGTCTGTCATGATAGAAAGCGGTCCATTTCCCAGTTTAATTTCACAGCACATGAGGGCCCTGATGATTATGATGCCATCAAAATATGCTTTGTTTTCATAGTAGTGTTAAAAGTTATAGTTCATGTGGTATCCCCCTCTGTATGCTGTGAATAGCATTGGTTATAAAGGAACTCTTTTGAGTCTATAGTAGGGCTATAGGGGAGCAGAATTAGGTGGGGAAAACTAAAGGGAATGCAGTGAGCAAGAGGGCAGAGTTAGAGAGACAACATGTAGCCCCACTGGAGACAGATGCTAGAACTTTAGCAGGTAGTCACAGTCAAGTGATGATTCACAGATTAATAGAAATGGTTTAAATTAATATGTAAGAGTTAGCCAATAAGAAGCTAGAGCTAATGGGCCAAACAGTGATTTAATCAATATATTTTTGTGTGATTATTTTGGTTCTGGGTGGCCAGAAAGAACAAGCAGCCTTCTCACTACATATAGTTGTAACTATAGGTAAATTACTAACACCATTACTCTGTAAAATTTGCATCATGAAACACTGATGTGTGCTGAAATTGCATGTGAAGATTAAGTTAGTATAATAAAGTTCTGCATATACTTACTACTTTTTATATTGATGGCTCTAATAAAATTAATAATGCACTCAATTAAATATGATGTATGTGAGATATGTAAAAATGAAACTGAAGAATGTGAAATAATATAATACTGTCTAAACTAAAGTAAAGAACTTAGTGTGGATACACATAGCTGATTGATAGTGAGTGCCCTGACCTCCTATACAGAAAGCGCTGTGTTATATTAACAACAATGATAATCAGTAAGATATGGCCTTCCATCAATTTGTACATATCATAGATTATTTTAGAAATAGAGGAGATAACAAGCTTAAATAAAAGAGGTAGGTTTCAAGCCACTCATTTTACAAGTGCTCATTTAATAGACTCAGATACTGCCTCTCAAATTATAAAACCTAGTATTACATACTAATACCTTGTACTCCAGAAAAATATGTATATATACATATATATGTATTCTGTGGCTGTATGCTTCCTATATTTCCATGCAATATTTACTATCATCATGTAACCATAATAGTTATAATAATCATACTGCAAAGCATAATCATACTACATCTGTAATAATCATACTGCAAATACAGTCTACACATCAGATAAGATAGGTAAATTATCATATTGACTTTTTACCTCAATCCTTTAGGACCTTGACAGACACACTGCATTATCCTGGTATTACCCACAGTCACCCTCTGTCAGAGACTTATATTACAGTAAAAACCAAAACCATCTCTGAGGAGTGAATGGCCATAGGGTAGAGAGAAGGTGGGGAGAGTGGAATAATGGGAGGAAAGGGCACTGGGTCTGTATGAAAAGGAAGATTACTTTAGAAATAAAATTAAAAAATAAACTATAAACCTAGCAGGGACTCGCACAAGGTTATAGACACTTCTTTCTTTCTCATTCACCTCATAGCTCTGGAACTTTTCTCACAAGTTCTCTGTCTCTCCCACAGATCTGTTTCTACCCAGAGTACCAATTGCTAGACCCCAGCAACTATGAAGGTCTCTCTTCTTTCTTGTCTCTGCTGGTCAGACTGAAATACAATGTACGCACCTGGCTTCTTGTCTCTGCAGGGTGATGTGTTTACGGGACTGATCCAGACTCATATATAAGCAGCCATGAGTGAGAGAGTCACTTGAGGTTGTTGACTCTGACCTCACCTCCCTGCACAACTGCAATCTTCATTTCACCTGCAGTGGCAAATGACAATGCTCTCATTGGGAGACAAAACTGCTTCTCAAACTTTTTTTAGTTACCAATTAACAAAGATAATTAAGAGTTTCTTGTGAATATCTCCAAATCAACAAGGTAAGATCCATTGAGTTTTCATGATACCTCTAGGCTCAGCAGAGTCCTGTGGAAGGTTTTCGACAGTTTGAGGTCAGATGTAAGAAAGTTAGAAAAGTCTCTGTGTCCCATTGGGTTCCAGGGTTAATGACTTCTTCTAAGACAGAATAACTTAGTCTTTTTTATGATTTACATAATTTCATACTTAAATGTTTCTTTGAGTATATTATTGATGCATGTATGTTTAAGTCAAGTCTATCTACCATTATGTCCTTTTCACTTCCTTTCTTTCCCTCACTCCAATTCCCTTCAAATTTTATGTTCTTCTTTATGAAAGAAAGAAAGAAAGAAAGAAAGAAAGAAAGAAAGAAAGAAAGAAAGAAAGAAAGAAAGAGAGAAAGAAAAAAGGAAGAAGAGAGTATGCTAAATGGTGATAGCATGTGCATAGTGGAGGCACATCTATGAAAGGAGGGGTAGCCTCTCTCTTAAGCCCTGAATCCTTAAAGAAACCTCATATTTCCTGTCACAGAATTCAGAAGTGACCAACATCTTTTAATCTAGAAGTAGGCTTCGATGCTTCTAATCTGCTGGAGTTTTGTCTGCTTTGAGTTCTTAGTCTTGATCTTGACTGGGTTTTGTGTACTGATGTAATAAGTGATTTCACAAGTGCAAAGGTTCTCTTCTTGAAAAAACAAACCTGTTTTGTTGTAATCATCTACGACCTCTAGTTCTTACACACTTTCTGCCTCTTCTTCAATGATGACCCCTACTTGGAAATAAAGGAGTGATATACATACTCCAATTTTTCCTGGCCATCTACAGTTTATTTATTTTTTAACTCTATTTTTTTATTGAAAATTTCCACCTCCTCACCTCTTTCCACTTTCCTCCTTTTCCCCTCCCCCTCCCTCTCCATTCCAAGGAGCAGTAAGGTTCCCTACCCTATGTGAAGTCCAAGGACCTTCCTGCTACCCCCAGGTACTGGAAGATGAGCGTCCAAACAGACTAGGCTCCCACAAACCCGTCCATGTAGTAGAATCAAAACCCAGTGCCATTGACCTTGGCTTCTCAGTCAGCCTTCACCATCAGCCACATTCAGAGAGTCCGGTTTGATCACATGCTCCATCAGTTTCAGTCCAACTGGCCTTGGTGATCTCCCTTTAGACCAGTTCACCGTCTGAGTGGGTGGACACACCCCTCGTGGTCCTGACTTCCTTGTTCATGTTCTCCCTCCTTCTGCTCCTCATTAGGACCTTGGGAGCTCAGTCCAATGCTCCAATGTGGATCTCTGTCTTTCTCTCCATCCATCGCCAGATAAAGGTTCTATGGTGATATGCAAGATATTCATCAGTGTGGCTATAGGATAAGGCCAGTTCAGGCACCCTCTCCTCTGCTGCCCAAGGAACTAGCTAGGGACATCTCCTTGGATACCTGGGAACCCATTTAGAGTCAACTCTCTTGCCAACCCTAAAATGGCTCCCTTAATTAAGATATCTACTTTCCTGCTCCCATATCCACCCCTCCTCCATCCCAACCATCCCATTCCCCCAAGCTTTCCCCATCTTCCCCTTCTCCCTTCTCTCTCTCCATTTTTCTTTATCCCCACCCATCCCTGTGCTCCCAACCCATGTCCAGCAATCTTGTCTACTTCCAATATCCAGGAGGAAAACTATATGGTTTTTTTTTATTCACCTTCTTATTTAGCTTCTCTAGATCATGAATGATAGGCTCAATATCCTTTGTTTATGGCTAGAATCCACTTATGAGTGAGTAAATACCATGATCATCTTTTTGGGTCTAGGTTATCTCACAGTTTTCAGCAATTGAATGAGTGTGGACTTCTGTGTTAATCACCATTCACTGCAAAAATAAGCTTCTCTCATGAGGCTTGAGGGATAGTCTAATCTCCCAGTGTAAAAATAAGAACTACTGGGCAGTTTATTGCTATGTCCATTTAGCTGAGTTAATATTAGATTCTTCCCCAAGGTTTATATACTCTGAAGCCTATATAATTGTCCCTGATAATTTTACCAAAAACTGACACCATCATGTCAGCTGAGCCTTTATTTCAATCATGAAGAAATTATTACATGCACGATATTGATAAGATATTAATCTAAGCATATTGTTGTTATAACTTTCATCATTAATACTGGGGTAATAATATTAATGATTACCTCTATCAATGTGAATATTATGCAGTATAGATGGAGTTTCTACTTTGATTTCTTCATGTTCTTTGCCTGAAGGATGAGGGTATCTTTAGCAACAGTGTCTTACCATCTAGGAACTATAGATCTGTAAACATTACAAGCTACTGACATTGTTGTTGTTTGTCCTCAATTTATTTATTTAACTTTTAAGCTCACAGTCTGCCCATTTTAAATTACTTGATGAGGAACATTGTCAACTAATCATAGAAAAACATCTAAAAATATCATAAAAAGGGAAAATATGATATCACAATTAGCACTTGAGATCACTAGAACACAGTAAAATACAACACAAATTAACTTTATAATAATGGGATAAAATATTCTGAGAAGATGAAAGAATTTTGACCTTGTGGAACAAATTTTTAATTTTAAGGAATATCATTACAATTTAAATTTAAATATAATCACATCAATTCCCCTTCTCATCCCTCCCTCCAATCCTTCTCATACATTCCATCATCACTTTTAAATGCTTGGCTTCTATTTCTATAACTGTATTCACTTCTTTTTTCATTTTTTTTATTGAGAAAAGGGAAAGAAAACAAGTTTCCGCCTCCTCCCAGCCTCCCATTTCCCTCCCCCTCCTCCCACCCTTCTCCCCCTCCCCGCACTCCTCTCCCCCTCCCTCTCCAGTTCAAAGAGCAGTCAGG
>NW_004949145.1:103663-104300 GCF_000317375.1 Microtus ochrogaster
TGTGGCATACAGGCTTTTGTAGTAAGATCTAATGATTCTCTGAATTTCCTCTGTGTCTGTGGTTATGTCCCCCTTTTCATTTCTGATCTTATTAACTTAAGTGTTCTCTCTCTGTCGTTTGATTAGTTTGGATAGGGGTTTGTCAATCTTGCTGATTTTCTCCAAGAACCAACATTTTGTTTCATTGATTCTTTGGATTGCTTTCTGTGTTTCTATTTTGTTGAGTTCAGCCCTCAGTTTGATTATTTCCAATCTTCTACTCCTCCTGGGTGAGTCTGCTTCTTTTTTTCTAGAGCTTTTAGATGTGCTGTTAAGTCTCCAATGTGTGCTTTTTCTGTTTTCTTTATGTGGGCACTTAGTGCGATGTACTTTCCCCTTAGCACTGGTTTCATCATGTCCATTGATTTGAGTATGTTGTGTCTTTATTTTCATTAAATTTATTTTCCTCCCATTTTTTCTCCATGTATCAAACTGAGTTCTAAACTGATCCACATACCTTCATATCCTTCTTTAAACATGATTCTAGCCAAGACACTTCAATCTTCATGTATCAGGTAAATGTAACTTTATTGTCTTTGTTTCACATAAAGCATCTCTACAACCCAGAGCCACAAGCTTTCCATCATCCATTTAACAA
>NW_004949145.1:105110-116178 GCF_000317375.1 Microtus ochrogaster
GTGTGTGTGTGTGTGTGTGTGTGTGTGTGTGTGTGTGTGTGTGAATTGCTTTTTACACATTTGCTTAATTTTTGAAATTTCCCTCAAGAGCCTCCACTGATGACCAGAGGAAACACTTGCAAGACTTCCATGATTTTTTTATAGATTTGTGAAATCTGATATTGTCTGTCTGTTGACTATGAATGAACATATACCTAATTGCAAAATTCATAATCTGTGAACATTTTTCACAGCTGTTCAATGTGATTCATGAACATACGAATCAGGAAAGTCTGAATCACAGTACAGGCATGACACCAATTCCAAATACATGGAATAACTGTGTATGAAATATGATGTTCTGAGTACTCATCCTCCACGGTGCCTTGTACACACCTGTTAAAGAGGTTTGATATGGTTCAAATGGATACCAAAAATTAAGTCTGAATGTCTTAGAATATAATAATATAATTTGGTGGGCATATATATAGTGACATTTCAAATATATTTTAATAAATAAAGGATGCCTGAAGATCTGAGAGTAAAACAGTCTCACTGGTCAGCCTTACACACCAGGTCATGTTAACACCTACCTTTAATACCAGTAGCCACAATGGTATGCACCTTTAATCTCAGTAGCCACACTAGTTGCCATAGAATCTGGGTAGTAGATGCCTTTACTGGCGGTGGTGGACACTTTTAATCTCAGCCCTAGAGAGGAATATAAGATGGGGCAATACAGCTCTCACAGATGCAGTCTCCTGAGTTCCCAAGAGGCAGGATTGCCATTTCAGACTGATGTGGAGGTAAGAGTCAGTGACTGGCTGTTTTGCTTTTGGATCTTCAGGTTGAACCCCAATTTCTCTCCCTAAGCTTCTTTTAATCATGCTTCAAGAATACAGCACTGTGAACTGGGATAGACACAGAAATAGGAGGGATGGAGGCACAGAGAGGAGGACAGAGGTGATAGGAAGAGAGAGAACGATACTGGATAGACATCTTTTAGAAAATCCCTGTCATATTACCACTTACTAACCTGCACAGTGTCAGAACAGAATCTTCCTTATTCTCATTGTTATATCCCTGCCAAAAGTTGTTCTCATTGATCCAACACTAAATATGGCATAGACACTCCATCCATGCTAAGGTTTCATAGCTAAAACTTGTTGTTGTCATCATACACAATAACCTCTAACTTGTTAAGTAGTCAGATTTTTTTAAATGGAAGTGACTGGCATGTGTTCCCGCTTTTGCTTTTACTTTCTTCCGTTTAAGAAAAATATGTGGAAAAAAAAAAAAGAAAAATATGTGGGTCCAAGGGATTCTGCAATTGCATCTCTAAAATTTATGTTCCTTAAAAGTAAGGTAACATTTGTGAATAGGTCAAGAAAGCTCATTGTTTTCTGCATGTAAAAGAAGAAAAAGACTTTCATAAAAAAACACAGGTTATTTGTTGGAAGTGGTGTTGTGGGAAGAAAGTCAGAATCCAAGGGGTATTTTAATAAGTAAGAATTAATCTTATATGTTAGTTTGTGGCCAAGTTTGGTCAGTTTGGTTTTATTTTATGTCTACTATAAATGTTACTCTGGCTCTTCTAGATATTTTTCAGAAATAAAAACACTATTTCAACCAAACACGCCACTGGGTGAGCAGATTCTCATCTTTGTGTGAGACCCTTGGCACTGATGTCTCTTATCCCTTCTGTCTCCATAGATTCCTGTGATCAGCAGAATCTTGACCCTTATGCACTGTGAATTTCTGCCCTGAGTTATGGGTACAACTTTATTACTCCAGGTTTGTCTTCCAGAACCAGAGTTATAGCAAACTTTAAAATTCCTCTCCTGAACCAGCTGTTATACTCATCTTCATTTCAGCGTCTGCCTCCCCATCCACCCTACTCTTTCCCTTCCTATCATTTTCTTCTCTGCCCTGGTTATGTCCTTTGAATTCAATTCCTCAGTAATGCTTAACACATCTTTTCAATGCTGTATGACTTTTCCAAGTGATAAGAGGCAGATCACACAGCCTGAACTGTCTTGGTAACAACAGAAGAACATATATATACTCTTCAACTGGTTCCTCATATATATATATATGAGGGCTTTGATAGCTATACCAGTTCTTGTGGGGTGACCTTCCTCTCCTGATTACATGATCTTGAGCTTTTGAAATTCATTAATTAAGGAAAAGTTTTAACAATATTTTGAACAAGTTTCATTATTTTGATCTTCATATTAACATCATTTTTAGGCAAAATAATATAGAGCTGTCAATACTCTGTATTCTAATTCACTGAAGATAAATAATAGATATTTCCTTAAATATTATATTTGAAATTATATTCATGAAGAATATTTGGTGTTTGTTGAGCAATTTGGGCTCATATTCTTACATTTTCCTTTGGATTATTCTCAAAAGTTTTGTTCACCAATCGTGAATGGTATTCTACAAATTCCTAGCTGCTGAAATTGCAAGTATGACTGAGGGCAATGGTTTTCTGTTTCTCATTACAAATTTTTGCTTTATGCATACCTGTGGGTCTTGAATTATCTGAATTACTTTTGGTAAGTTCATATACATTAAGTTTGTAAGACCTGATTAAACTAATTTTCACTTACATTTTAAAGTTGTTCATTTTCATGTGATGGTATCACATAATATTCTAGGTGAATGTATGAATGTTTTATGCATTTATTTAATACATCATATCATATTGTGAAGCTTATTTTCTACTCTTCCAACCAGTATAACTTTGTTCTCATATTTACAAGTTCAAATTTTAATTCAAGAAGGAAATATTTGTTGCACAGTTCCTGTATTTTCATTGCCTGTAGCTTATCTTCTAAGTAGGAATTCATGTCAGTACAAAAATCTTTCTATTGTGAGAGTCCCCTCTATGTGTTGCTTGTATTGGTTAATGAATAAAGAAATCTCATTGGCCTGATAGAGCAGAACTTAAGTAGGTGGAGAAGACAGAACTGAATTCTGTGTGGAAGAAAGCAGAGTGAGGGGATTGCCATGGATCTGACACTGGAGATAGATGTGCTAAATTTTCCCTGTTAAGCCTCTGCTTTGTGGTGATACACAGATTGAGAGAAATGGGTTAACTTAAGATGTAAGAATTATCCAAGAAGAAACTAGAGGTTGTTGGCCAAGCAATAATTTAATTAATACAGTTTCTGTGTGGTTATTTCAGGGCTAAGATAGCCAGGCGGCCGTAATGAGCAAGTAGGCCCTCCTTGCAACAGCTTCCTTCTCCCCTAGGTATTCCTTCAACTGTGGACCACAGTACTCTGAACTAAGTAGACCTAATAGGTTCTGAGGGAACCAAAATTACCAGTCTTCATTGAGTTGAGCCTTGCACAGTAAATATTCCACGGCTATTTAAAGTGAGAACACAAAAAGTATATAAATACTGAGAGAAGCATGAGTGTCATGCAGCAATTCTAATTTGCTTAACTCCTTCATTCTTCTGACTCTGTTAAAATCAGTATCCTCTTGGGCATGACAAAATGTACTCTGCAAATTTGAATATGGGGTTTATTTTCCTCATACAGACTGTCATTGGGATCTTGGGAAATTCTTCCCTCTTCCTTCTGTACATCTTCCCTCTGCTCACTGGAAATCACATGAGACCTATAGATTTGGTTCTCAGTCAACTACTTTTGGCCAACTTAATAGTTTTGTTGTCTAAGGGTATACCACAGACATTGATAACATTGGGATGGAAATGTTTCTTGAGTGATACAAATTGCAAACTTGTCTTCTATTGGTATAGAGTTGGCAATGGGGTGTCAGTGAGCACTGTCAGTCTCTTTAGTGGCTTCCAGGCCATAAAGCTCAAACCCAGAATGTGTAGGTGGATTGCACTCAAAATGCAATCCAAAGAGTTCATTGGCTACTGCTGTCTCTTGAACTGGTTCCTACATCTCCTCATAAATTTACGTCTTCCATTTCTAGTGAATGGTCCATTGAATGAGAGAAATGCCAGTGTAGAAAGCAATGGTGGTTATTGCTCCTGGACACTACCTGCTGGATGTGTCTTCCTATGTAATATCTTACACTTTTCCCCTGATATGATAAGTTTGATTTTTATGTCCTGGGCTAGCATATTGGCGATTATTGTGCTTCATAGACACAAGCAAAGAGTCCAGCACGTTCACACAAACAGCTTCTCCTCTAGTGTTTCCCATGAAGACAGAGCCACATGTAGAATTCTGATCCTAGTGTGTTTCTTTACAGCCTTCTATTCTGTCTACATTAGTTTGACCCTTTGGATCATTCTTGCTGAAAAACGTGGCCAGTGGGTAGTGAACAGATCTGTGCTGCTGGCTTCTTGTTTTCCAGCATTCAGCCCCTATGTGCTCATTCTCACTGACACCAGGGTCTCAAAGGTCTGTTTTGCCTGCAGAACATGTAACAATGCACTTTCCTGATTATCTTTCAGTAGTCTACTGCTTTTAAAGTATTTGGATATCATCATGAAGATATATAAATAATTCTATATCTATACTATGAATTTTATATAAAACAAAGTCTATTTGTCTTATGTTGCTCATGTTATAAGTGAAGTTTGAAAAATGGTCACAATAAAACAGAATGAATCATGTTAATGCTTCATTTATTTACTTTATGGAAATTTCTCATCTTTTTAGCATTTCATTGTATGAAATTTCAGAGTTTAAATTTTGGAAACCTCTCATATGTAGTCTTGTGCAATTCTTAGAAAACAATATCCTATTTGCTTTTTTCAGTTTAAATATATTTGGTTTTTAAAATGATTTAACAATATGTATATTTATTGTTTATAATGTAGTGTTTTGATCTTTTGTAAATTGTGGAAAGTTTCAGTCATATCACTTTAATCTCTTGTGTCACTACCATTATTTTTGGTAAAGGGTTAAAGAATTGCCCAATCTCTACCTGATCAACCATTTCCAGTTAGCAGCAATAGAAATAGTGTGCAAGTCCCACACTGATGTATGGTGAAGCCTAATCAAATGTTCTCCTGTTCTCAGTATGGCAATATGTAAAGTCCTAAGATACTAAGGACGTGTGTGTGTCCTGGTACATCCAATAGATAAATCAACATACATGCACATGCAAATAGCCATAAATAAAATCACTGACTTATCTTCAGTAAGATATGAAAGCAAGAGAGGGAAACATTAGTAAATGGTCCAGAGAACGTGAAAGGGGGATGTCATGGGTGTGACAGAGGTCAATATGACAAAATGCATTACATACAAGTAGGAATATGTGCATATGCAAATGTTTTGTGTCGCACAGCCAAGTAAGTAGGCAAAAACCTATTTATATAAAATAAAACAAGGTGCTAGAGAGATAGTTCCATGGTAAAGTGCACTGGCTGCTCTTTCCAGGCACTTGGTTTCAGTTTCCAGTATCCACAAGGCAGTTCACAACAGTCTGTTATTCCAGTTTTGGGAACCCACCACCCTCTTTTTGCTGTGAAGTTACCAGCACAGAGGTAGTGCAAAGATACACATAAAGCCAAAACCCTCAAACATTTAAAGATTGAACATAAAAAGTCTAAATCAATCAATAAGCCAACTATAGAAACCCAAAGCAAGATTACTGTTTTTCCTGACTAGAAGAGAGTTTTTTCTCCTACAGATATCAAAGATGTGGGAGACATTGGCGTCACTGCTGATGAACAAAAGGGATTGAAACCAGAGAAGCATGCAGCCAAAATTACAGCAGCATTAATTAGCCTCTTGTTTGGTTTCTGATAAGAACAAGATAAAGAGTTGAAGTGGAATAGAGAGAGAAGAAAAAAACATACATGGTCCCCAGGCTCATAATGGTCCATGTAGCTCTGTCCTCTGAAGCAGGTCTCAAGGAGAGGCTATGGTTGTAGATGTGTTGACCTTGCTGCTACCTTCTATTAAGGACAAGGAACATGAAACTGTTAGACTAAAAATTAGCATCAATGGAAAAGTACAAGAAGACATTATATAATAAAATTTTGTATTTTGTGGTAATGGTGAGAAACTAAAGATAATCTGTGTTCATAATCATATTTTGACTGAGCCTTTGGCCAGTTACTCATATAAAAATATAGATATTCACCACAAGTTGCAAGATTCAAAAATATAAGCCATAGACCATGAGCATCTTTTTTCTGGACTGCTTAAACCAAAAGAATGTGGGACAAAGCTGGGTGGCCCAGAAGCCACTCATAAGGCATGTGTGTGACACTCAGTATCACTCAGGAAATTCTTTCATCCAAAAGCTGACACTATCTGAGGGATCCTTCTGAACAGAACAAAGTTGTTGGCAAAATCTAGTTGGTTGAGGATAAGGTCTGTGGGTCTCACCTTTTGTCCAGTGATCAAAGGGAAACTATAATAGAGAAGCAATGAGCTTCCCATGATGCCTATTCCAGTCTGTGTAAAGAAGATAAACCCCATCATAAAGCTGATGTCACTCACCACTTCCACATCAGGGCATATAGATTTTAATTCAAGACAGAAAACTATTTTAAAAAGTTACTTTCTTCAAACCCATCATTTATACTCCTCAATCTTAGACATATTTCTTCTGTTTTTGTAATATAAATTTTCCATTCCCATTTTTATTATTTATTTTACTTTATGTGTATCAGTGTTTGCCTATATGTATTTCTGTTCTGTGTGTAATAGGTGCCTAAAGAGTGAAGAAGGTACCAGATCCCCTGATAGTGAAGAGCTACTATGTAGGTCACAGAGCAAAATCTGGGTTGTCTACAATCACAGTAAGATTTCCCAGTTACTGAGGAATCTCTCCTTGCCCTTGTTTTTTATTTAGAATTAGTTTTTAATTAAATATTTGTGAGCTAAGTAAATATTGAATAAGATCTGAAACTGGAATCAATTTAAGTAATAAATTTAGTTTCTTTGAAAAGGTAAGTCTCCCTAGCTAAAAAATTAAATAAAATTATTCATCTCTCCCAATAAATGAGCTATGTCGAAAAACACCATCAAATAAAAAAGAGAACCGAAAAGAAGAAACATAGCATTTTATAACTTTCTTATGAGCATGAAAAGATAAGAATATACTTAAATATGAAAGGATGACCCCAAAACAAATTAAATTGCAGTTATATATTTTTGACTTCACAGTTGGGATAAAAATATGTAAAACTACAACCAGAGTGGCATAGAATAACAAAGACCTAACAGAATAGAGGGACAGAAGCAGAAATATTTGCATTTCTTTTATAGTTTTGACAATTAGAATTATATAATTTATATTACATTCATAGAAATGTTTTACATAGCATTTTCATATTTATGCCCCATTATACAATATAACATGGACACAATTACAAATACTGATTTAGAATATAAATCCAAATACAAAATTAAAACAAAGTACATTAAACTTACTGTTAAGATTTTAGTCGAGGCTTTAAAGTAAGTTATTGTCAAATTTAACTATATTATTTTATGGAGAAAGTGTCTTTCTGTATATTCTAAAATATTCTTTAATTCTCAGGCTTATGTGAACCTATTGCATCAACATACCACTTTCTGGGACTTCGGTCATGCAGTGTTATGCCCTTCTACAGTTGTTTTTTTAAATTCAAGACACACACACACACACATACACCATACACACACACACACACACACACACATAAATATATATATGTTGGTATACATGTCTTATATACATGTCTTATATTGCTACATTATATCTATATAGACATATAAAATACCCATAAAATATGTCATTACTAGCATTTCATATTGATAAATAAATCACTATTACTGAAAACTGTCTTTTACCAATAATGGAAACAAATAAACAAACAAAACTGTAATTTCAAATTCATTTGGAAGAATTAGTGATGATTTGTTCTGAAACAGATGTGTGTTTCTGCCACTATTTGTAGTGGCATTTCATTCTTATTTTAATAAACAAAAAAATAAAAGAAATTCAAATGACCAAAAGACACTTAAGGTCATGTTGAACCTCCTGAGCAATCAGGAAAATCCAAATCAAAACAACTTTGAGATATCATCTCTGCCAGAATGGCTAAAATCAAACACCAATGATAGCCTTTGCTGGAGAGGCTGTGGAGGAAGGGGAACACTCATCCATTGCTGGTGGGAATGCAAAATTGTGCAACCACTTTGGAAATCAGTGTGGCCGTTTCTCAGGAAATTGGGAATGAGCCTACCTCAAGATCCAGCAATACCACTCTTGGGAATATACCTAAGAGATGCCCAATCATACTACAAAACCATTTGTTCAACTATGTTCGTAACAGCATTATTTGTAATAGCCAGAACCTGGAACCTGAATTCCCCTCAATGGAAGAATGGATAAAGAAAGTGTGGAATATATACACATTAGAGTACTACTCAGCGGTAAAAAACAATGACATCTTGAATTTTGCATGCAAATGGATGGAAATAGAAAACACTATCCTGAGTGAGATAACCCAGACCCAAAAAGATGAATATGGTATGTACTCACTCATTAGTGGACTCTAGCCATAAACAAAGGACATTAAGCCTATATAGTTCACAAGCCTAGAGAAGCCAACTTACAAGGTGAACCCAAAGAAAAACATATATAGATCCTCCTGGAAATTTAAAGGAAACAAGATGATTGTGGGGCAAAAGTAGGGAGCATGGGGGTGGTGGTAGGGGTGTGGGGGAAGGGAAGAGGGGGAAAGGGAAGGGAGAAGGGAAAGACTGGGGAGAGCATTGGCGACTGGGAAAGTGGAGATAGAGGAAGGGCAGATATGGGAGCAGGGAAGAACATATTTACATTAAGGGAGACATTTTAGAGTTGGCAAGAGACTTGGCTCTAGAGGGAATCCCAGGTGTCCACAGGACTGTCCCCAGCTAGGTCCTTGTGCAGCAGAGGAGAGGGTACCTGAACGGTCCTTGCCCCACTATCAAACTAATGATTATCTCGAATATCACCATAGAATCTTTGTCGACAGATGGAGACAGAAACAGAGACCCTCATCAGAGCAAGGACTGAACTCCCAAGGTCCAGCTGAAGGGCAAAAGGAGAGAAAAGATGAGCAAGGAAGTCAGTACCGCGAGGGGTTGGTCCGCCCACTGAGGCAGTGTGCCTGTTCTAATGGGAGCTCACCAAATTCAGCTGGACCTGGAATGAATGAGCATGTGATCAAACCAGACTCTCTGATTGTGGCTGACAATGGGGGCTGACTGAGACGCCATTGATAAAGACACTGGGACTTGTTTTACTGCATGTACTGGATTTTTGGGACCCTAGTCTATTTGGATGCACAGCTTCCTAGTCCTGGTTGTAGGGGGGAGGGCCTTGGACTTCCCACAGGACAGGGTTCTCTGCCCTCTCTCAAGCATGGTGGGGGAGGGAGGAGGAGGAGTTGGGGAGTGGTAGGGGAAAGGAAGGAGGGAAGTAAGTGTAAATTTTCGAATGGAAAAATGAAAAATAAATAAACACTACCTAGAGAGAGAGGTAAACATCCGCTGTCAGCCATATTGACCATGCTCTAATAACACACACCTTTAATCCCAGTAGCCACACTTGTTGACATACAAACCAGAAGGTGCATGCCTTTAATTCCAGTGGTACAAATCTTTAATTCAAACCTTAGAAAGGATTGTAAAGCAAGAGGAGACAGACCTCAGACACAGTCTCATTCTGCAATTCCTGGAGGCAGGATCGACATTTCAGACTGAGTTCAAGGTAAAAGCCTGGCTGCTTTGCTTCTATGGTCGATAGGTTCAATGACAGTTTCTCTCAGAGTTTTTATTAATCATGCTTCAATTGGAACTCCAAATTTGGGGGCACAAATTTATAAAATAGTCATTTGCATGCGGCTTTTTAGTCACCAGCCAGGCCAGAGCTGGGATTGGAATTCCAACTCTAGGAATTGGAACCCAAACCTAAGCCACCTGCGTTTGGCAGAAACACTAGTGTTCTCAGCTCCCATCTGCCCATGCCTTAGCTTCCTCTCCTGTGATGACTGTCCTTGCTGCCATCCCAAGGGATACACACTCAGCTTCCCGCATCCCCAGAGCTTCTTGTGGCTCCTGTGGTCTGGTGGCTTGATTCCATCCCTCCCTGTGTGTGGCTCCCACATGGCTGTCACAGCTTCCCCTGATGACCTGCAACTCATGTACTATTGCTCCATGGCTGCCCTGACCAATGTCTCTTTAACAAAATTCTGCTCAGTTTTGGTTTTGAGTTACTAGAAAATCCACAGGTTTTTCTAGCCCACATCATTATTGCACCTTAAGAGTCTCAGAGGAACCATGATTTTAACAGAGGTTAGTAATCTACTAACTGTAACTGTTTTTGAAATTTGTAAACCATTATTAACATAATTGCAGATAATATCCCAATCCAGTAATTTAATAACTTTTCCTTTCTTTTATGGATGAAATTCTAGGAGAGGTATATGGCCCACCTGGGACTTATATATTCGTAGCCATAGCTGTTGACCCTATCCAAACTAATCAAACGGCAGAGAGAGATCCTGCAAATTAACAAGATTAGAAATGAAAAGGGGGACATAACGACAGACACAGAAGACATTCAGCGAATAATTAGATCTTACTACAAATGCCTGTATGCCACAAAATTGGAAAATGTGAAAGAAATAGAACTTTTCAGATAAGTACCATATACCAAAATTAAATCAAGACCAGGTGAACAGTTTAAATAGACCTGTGAATCATGAGGAATTAGAAGCTGTCATCAGAAACCTCCCTACCAAAAAAAGCCCTCGACCAGATGGTTTCAATGTAGAATTCTACCAGAACTTCCAAGAAGACCTAATACCTATACTCCTTAAGGTGTTTCACAAAATAGAAACAGAAGAGTCATTGCCAAACTCCTTTTATGAAGCTACAGTCACCCTGATACCAAAACCACACAAAGACTTAAGCAAGAAAGAGAATTATAAACCAATCTCACTCATGAACATCGATGCAAAAATTCTCAATAAAATACTGGGAAACTGAATCCAAGAACACATCCAAAAAATTATCCATTATGATCAAGTAAGCTTCATCCCAGAGAGGCAGGGCTGGTTCAACATTTGAAAATCTATCAATGTAATCCATCATATAAATAA
>NW_004949145.1:117028-125529 GCF_000317375.1 Microtus ochrogaster
CCCATAGAGGAGAGGCATGGTGATTGTCTCACTTCCTCCCAGCATTCTGTTCTGTTTACTCCACCCACCTAAGGGCTGGCCTATCAAATGGGCCAAGATAGTTTCTTTATTAACCAATGAAATCAACACAAACAGAAGACCCTCCCACATCATATTATATCTTTTAAGAAATGGTTTGATAACAGAGTCAAGAATAAGAAACATTTAGATATGATACAGACTTTGCAGATTTGCAATGAGATATTGGCTAAAAAGGGTTCAAATCATTGAAAGTGATAATCATAATTTGACATGCAAAATTTACTCCGTGTCAATTGGTTATAAAACGTTACAAAATGGTACTAAGAGATTATTGAAAAAGATTCATACTTTTGAAACTGACAGTCAAAACCTGCTGAAAAGTTATAACAAGCTAGCAGATAGAAGATCCCTCCTGGAAGGCAGTCTACATGCCATCCAAATAATCTCTAAGGATGAAAAGATGTCATTAATGGGAAAATTTAAAAACTTGGAATCACATGTGCAGAACAAGAACCAGAAATTAATTGATTTGATGAAATCATTAGAAATATTCACAGATCAACAGATTTAGATTTTACAAAAGACAGTGACAAAAAGATTTCAATTGATGGAGGAGCTTGTAAGAATTGTTAAGCAAGGAGAAGATGCGGCCGAAAGACAAGAGTAAATATTTTCCATCGTCAGTACCTCTCACAGTTAGAGATGACTACCAAGAGTTTTAGTTACTCATCCTCTGAAAAGTTATTACCACTGAAAAGTGATGTGGGATTTCCCTCTGTTTGATATGATTACCATTAATGAATAAAAAAATTGCTTTGGACCTATGGCAAGGGCAGAACAGAACTAGGTGGGAAAAGCTAGGCTGTATGCTGGGAGAAAGAGGATGTTTAGGAGAGAAGCCATGTAGTCCACTGGAGACAGATGCAGGGAACTTTACCCAGTAAGCCACAGCCACATGGCAATACACAGATTAATGGAGATGGGTTAAATTAATATGTAAGAGTTAGCCAATAAGAAGCTAGAGTGAATGGGCCAAGCAGAGATTTAATTAATATAATTTCTGTATGATTATTCCAGAACTGCCGGGATGAACAAATGGCCTGCTACTACAAATTGGCACCTTTGGAAAAGGCCATGTACCGACCACTGACAAAAATCCACAATGTTCAGGCAGGACAAGCAGGATACAAGAAAAAAGACTGTCAAATCGTGCCAACACAAAATAAAACAGTTTTGAAAAATTTATAGTTTCTGAAAATGGCCTGTCAGTTATTCTAGGCCTTAGCCAAAGTTGGTTGCTCCAACATTGCAAATGAGACTTTGGGTGATTGTACAAGTAACCAGTTGTCTCTGTCATTAGTTGCACATTTTGAAAGTTGATGATTATATTTCCTGTTTACTCAAGTAATATTTTTCCCTTCTCAGATCTTTGATGGGGTTGAAGACTAGATAGTTGTAGCTACTTTACTCTCATGATATGGCCAAGTTATTTATTATACAAGACTTAAACTCATTAGAATAGGATAATTTTTGAAACATGTTTCACATGTTTCTTGCTTGATATATTTGTTCTTATTGTAGGTAATTTTGTATTAGGCTTAGAACTCTCTTATTAAACAAAAGGGGGAGGTGTTGTAGGAATTCCTGCAGCCAGTAGCCTTTAAGTTATCCGCCTATTTGGGCAGGGTCTCATATACTATATATGCTGATGTAAAGCATGTGTCTGCTCTCACTCTTTCGGCTGCAGCATTTTGGTTTCTGTTCCTTGTTTGCGCAGAGCACTGTGATCTGTGAGTCTACCCCTAAATAAATAGCCCTCTATTATATTCAATTCTGAACTAGTGTGGGATTTCTTTTAAGCATTCTTTTTCAGAAAAGTGAGCAAATACTCAATACTCAACGGGATATGTAGAATGTAAATCGGAACCTATATGTATGAAAGATCTAACAGATATTAAGCAAGCAGTAGTATTTTATGGTATGCATTCCCCATATGTGAGGGAGTTGATAAAGACATGGGCTTTAAGAAATAAGGTTACTCTACCTGATTGGCTTCAACTAGTTTCAACTTTACTAGACCATGGTTCACAGTTTCAGTGGAAGAGTTTTTGGAGAGAAGAAGTTAATGCCCTTGAACATCAATGTAGAATTAGGGTTTTGAGGCCTCACAAGATCAAATTCTTGTTGAGGGTCCCATGCTGATCCAGATAGTCAAGCTATATGCAATGAACACATCTTGTCCCTACAGCAGCTTTCAATGCTTGAATAAGATTCAAAACTAAGAGAAAGAGTTGAATCATATAGTAAAGTTATGTAAGATAACCTTTTAGTGACTTTTTGTAAAGATTAACTAAAGCTGTACAAATACAGAAGCTAGACTAGTACTCATTGGGGCTCTTGTTTTTGGAAATGCTAACTTTGAATTAAAAAAGATACTTGGGCCCTTAAAGATCAGAATGGTACCAATGGATAAATGGATCCTATACACAATCAATGTTGGTTTTTTTTACTATAACACTGAGGCTTGGGTAGGAGAAGCAATTCCCAAAAGTATAAAGAGACATCAAAATAACAAATGTTTTAATTGTTGTAGAATAGGCCGTCTGGGAAGTGACTTAGACAGGTCATTTCTAGAAATAATGTTTCTTCATGGAATCATGCAAATAGAAACCCCAACCTTCTGGGTTGTACATAAGATGTGGCAAAGGCTGACACTAGATCTATGAGTGTAGAACAAAAAAGAAGACAAATCAAGTGATTATCATCAGGAAACTCTTTGAGGGGCATCTTGCAGGCCTCCAAGGCCTCCAGGCCAAACATGGTCTAGTCATTTCCAGTCACTGTGGAGAGCATACTACCCCCCAAAAATTAGAAAATCCATTGTCTGATATTAAAAAAACTACTGCTCTGAATGATAGAATAACCATGGAGGATGAATCAAAAATTTCAACAGAAAATATATATTTTGGCAGACTTCTATAAATTATCAAAGACCAAAGCTGAGAGTATGAATAAATAACTTAATAATGTAAGGATTATTAAACACAAGTGCAGATGTGACAATTATTACTCCAGAATCTTGACATCCAAATAAGCCTTTTCAGGAGCAGATGTTCAATTATGAGGAATTGGAATGATATCTCAGGTAAAACAAAACTTGAGATGGGTTGAATGCTTAGAGCCAGAAGGACAGAGAGGAAGGCTGAGGACATAGGTGGCTAATATAGCAGTGAATATATGTGGTCATGACCTGTTACAATAGAATGCCTAGAAAAATATTTCTGCAGTCTCAGGAACAGACCATAGACAAACTCATGTTTCTGAGAATGATATTATAAGGTACTATAATAAAACAGATACTGACCATTCAGGCTGTACAGAAATACAGAACAACTAATGAACTCTTGGAGGTACCAATAGATCTACTTTTAAAATGGTTGACTGAAAAACCTGTATAGGTTAGTCAATGACCTTTAACAACAGAGAAACTGAAGACGTTAGAACATCTCGTACAGGAGCAACTAGACATTTACCATTTTGAAGAATCCACCAGCCCTTATAATTCTACTGTATTTGTTGTTAAAAATCTGGAAAACAGAGAATTGTAATAGATCTAAGAACTGTTAATAAGGTGATTCAACCAATGGGCCCTCTACATTCTGGAATTCCTTTGCTTTCCCTGCTGCCTTCTCTTATAGTATTGATTTAAAAGATTTTTTTCTTCACTATACCTTTATAAGAAAAGGACAGACAAAAGCTTGTTTTCATAGTGCCTACTTATAATAATTCTCATCCTGCTAAAAGACATCAATGGAAGGCTATATTAAAATGTGGAAAATGTTAAATAGCCCCGTCTTGTATAAATATTTCATATGACAGCCATTGGAAATGATTCATAAGCAACTTCCTGAATTTAGAGATTTTCATTACATGAACAACATTTTGATCTCTTATTCAAATGTTAATATTTTAGAAAGAATGTTTGAAAAAGTAAAGATAATTTTGCCTCATTGGGGAGTTCAAGTTGCTCCTGAAAAATTACAAAGGGTTTAATTAATTATTTAGGTCATAAAATAGTTTACAGAAAATTATAACACAAAACAGTGCAAATCAGAAGAGATCAATTACAGATTCTTAATGACTTCTAGAGATTGCTAAAAGATATTTCCAATCTATGACCAACTTCTGGGATAAAACCTGATCAAATAATTCATTTTAACAAAACCTTATATGGTAAAAAAAAATATTTAAATAATCCCAAGGAATTATCAGCTGAAACTGAGAGAGAATTTACTTTGAATTAAGAGAAATTACAGAAAGCACATGTATATTCTGTTAATCCAAATCTTAACTGCATTCTGGTCATATTATCCTCCAAACATTCCACTACAGAAATTTTAATGCACACTAAAGATATTATCGTAGAATTAATCATTTACCACATAAACTGAGAAAAAAATAAAAATTTATGTGGAAAAGGTCTCTGAAATAATTATAAACGGAAAACTGAGACTTTGTCAATTAGCAGTAATAGACCCAGCAGAAATTACAGTACCTTTTACTACTGATGAAATAGCAAATTATTGGAAGACAGTGAACCCTGGCAAAGAGTGTGTACTGTTTTTTTGGAGAGAGATTAATAACAACTATCTAAAAAGTGGGATAATTAACCTTATAAAGAGAGATAATTGGATTCTTCCTTGTACTATACAGGACACACCAATAACTGTAGCACCCAGTCCCATACTGATGCAAAGAAATCAGAAATGGCAGATTACAAATCTGAAGACTTGAGTAAAATGAAACAAAGCCCTTATGATTCTGTCCAAAAGTCAGAATTATATGCTATCCTTGTAGTGATGAGGTGAGCAGGCCTGCTTTTCATTTAACCTGACTCCCACATGGTTAGCTTTACACCAGAAATAACAACACAGAAACTGCATTCATTTAAACACTGCCTGGCCAATTATTTCTAGCCTCTTATTGGCTAACTCTCACATCTTGATTAACCCATTTATATTAATGTGTACAGCACCACGAGGTGGTGGCTTACCAGGAAGATTCTAACCTATGTCCATCTTGGGCCAGAGCTTTAAAGTGTCTGCCTCGCTGCCTTCTCTCTCACACAATTCTGTTCTGTCTTTCACATCTACCTATGTTCTGACCTATCAGGCCAAGCGGTTTTCTTTATTAATTAACCAATGAAAGCAACAGATAGATAGAAGACCCACCTACATCATCACTACAAATGGTGCCCAGATGGGGATAACTGAATCTACAGAAAGCCTGAGAAAGCTTGGGAAAGAATAGAGTAAAGCATATTTTCTTGGTAGCAGCAATTTCTCTGATCTGCTCTGCTTGCTAGAGGCAAGCAAGCACTCTCATTTAAGAAAGGCTTCCTGACTCAGCTTTAGCTGCAATGCTTGTCGCTCTTTTAAGAGGTCCTTCCATGAAACACTTAAACAATGTTGATGAAAAGCTGAATGCATGCTTTTCAGTTTTCAGCCATAGCAAGAAACAAGCTGCACCGTTTTAAAATGCTGGCATTCTGAGCCATCCTGCCAGGGCAAACTCTGACTCTTTCAAGCTGGCAGTCCTGACTATGGAGCTTTTCAGTGTTAAACAACACTCAACTTGTTTGCTGGCAAGGACCTTGAAATGCCATAGAGTTGTGGCAATAAATATGGCTCCTGCAGTTATCTCCGCCATGAGCTAAGGAATGGGCTGGATCCAGCTAGCAAAGCCATGGCTTTAATCCTCTCCTTATACTCATGTAGTTAGAAAAAGAGAGATATACAGTAAAGAGAGATTCAAAGAGAAAAAAACCTCTAAATGGTTTACAGTGTGTTTAAAAATATATGTAGGCTTGAAAAAAAGTTAAAGTTCTTAAAAAAGAAAGAAAGAGAGTAGCTGGGCATGGTGGTACACACCTTTAATCCCAACACCTGGGAGGCAGAGGTAGATTGACCTCTGAGACTTCAAGGGGCAGAGGTAGATTGACCTCTCTGACTTCAAGATGTGGCAGGATATATCTTTAATCTCAGTGGCTGGGAGGCAGAAACCAGTGGGTCTCTGTGAGTTCAAGGACAGCCTGGTCTACAGAGTTATTCCAGGACAAAGATATGCAGAGAACCTGTCTCAAAAAATAAAAGTAAAATAAATAAAATAGAGGTTAAAATAAAGCTGCACAAAGATGGAAAATACACAGAGAATCTTGATGCTGTATGCTATTATGCTCTCTTTGAATTGTTTGAATGCTGAGGAAGAGGCAACAGCTGCTAAAAGATATTTGTTTATAAATGCTGCTGAACTAATCCAAGATAGATATTTTGAAAATACCTTGACTTCAAAATTTGGATCTAAGGTTCTGATGCTTTGGAAAAGTTCTTCTTTTGTTTTCACAAAGGATGACACCCTGTGGATTGTTTCTATCCCAATATTGTATGATAGACCATGCCCTCCTGAAAGGTTGCTGTGAACACCCTCAAAAAATTACTTCACTCAACTGCCAACTGAGATGAACCTGGCACACAGGTTACACCATGAAAGATCTGACTAACAGCTCCCCCACTCAGCATGAAGCAGTTTGGAGAGAAATAACTATGTCCATATTCCCAAATATTGTTTATAAATGTTCTTTTACATTTAAAGGGGATATGATATAGATATGAATAATTTGCATTGGTATAAATTTAAGGTATATATATGTATGTATACGTATACATATGCATGTATATATTTCTGATGTTGATTAAGGTATTGTGATTGTGTAGTTCATTTAAAAATGTAATGTATAATTAGCAAATATAGGTTGTTAATGGAAAATCATCAAAATGGATAATAGCCAAGCTTGTAGTCATATTAGTTAGATTTTCTAAATGTGCATAGATATATTTCAGATAGGCATTATTCATATCTTTCAACGACTACAGAATATGGCATTTTAAATGTTTTAATAACTTAGGACTTTTCATGACAATGAGACATGTCTGCTCCTGGCAGTACCAATCTACTTCAAAAGGAAGATGGGCATCGAAGAGGCTCGTTATGGAGTTGGTTAGCCATTTGGGTAAGAAACTGCTCTTGCCTGGACTGATGCATAAACTAGACACAAAGAACCCGCAGAGAGAGGACTGTTGAACTTGCCCAAAGGTGAGATGATCTTTCGGGGTTCTTGATTCATGAAAGAGTCTGTGAGACATTCTGCAGGACACAGCAGAAAATGACTGAACTGTCTTTGGAATTTCCTGCTTGATGAAAATGTCTGCTGGATACTATGGGCCTGAAGGCTGAAGATGGATGCCCCAATGGTACAAAGGAAATTTGGGTGACTATCCAGGCAGCGAGATGTCTCTGTCATTTCTGGAGTTTTCTTATTTCTTGTTTACTTAGGTAGTATTATATCCTTCTGGAGTCTTTGATGGAGTTGAAGAATGAATAGATAGTTATAGTTTTTTTTAGTTATGATAAAAGATGAAGTAGATATAAATATTGTAACTGTAATTCTTGCTTGATAACTATTTTGTTATATGTAATTTTGCTATTTTAAAGTTAAAGCCTTTTTTGTTTAAACAGAAAAAATGGAAATGATGTAGGTGGGTCTTCTATCTATCTGTTGCTTTCATTGGTTAATTAATAAAGAAAACCGCTTGGCCTGATAGGTCAGAACATAGGTAGATGTGAAAGACAGAACAGAATTGTGTGAGAGAGAAGGCAGCGAGGCAGACACTTTAAAGCTCTGGCCCAAGATGGACATAGGTTAGAATCTTCCTGGTAAGCCACCACCTCGTGGTGCTGTACACATTAATATAAATGGGTTAATCAAAATGTGAGAGTTAGCCAATAAGAGGCTAGAAATAATTGGCCAGGCAGTGTTTAAATGAATGCAGTTTCCGTGTTGTTATTTCCAGGGCTAAGCTAGCTGTGCAGGAGCCAGGCAGGATGAAAAGCAGACCTGCTCACCTCACCACTACATATCCTCATGGTGCCAAGGGATTTTAAATAAGCTCTCAGCATAGTTACTAACTTGTAATAAGCATAAAGAGATGTCTTGTATATTGAAACCACTGAATTTATACCAGATGATACAGAATTGACTTCATTATTTATACAGGTTTAAGGTATAATCAGGAAGAGGCTTTATTTTCTATACATAATACACATCTGATCCTTTGCAGGTCTGCAAGGTCCTCTAGCATAAAGTAATACAGAAAATGATCAATTATTGATGGTAAATGTGCTGAAGTCCACAGAATTAAAAAAAAATACCCATCAGATAAATAGCAAAAGTTTAAAAAAGGACTTTTCATTATATGCCAACAAGCCAATAAAATTATAAGGAAATGTCCTACTTGTTCCTTACACAACCAAACACTACCTGCAGGAAGTAGCCCAAAGCATACTCCAAGGAATGAAATTTTGCAGATGTATGTGTTCTATTTTTGTAGAATTAAAAACTGAATTTTTTCAATTTGAAGTCT
>NW_004949145.1:126054-138317 GCF_000317375.1 Microtus ochrogaster
AAATAATAAAAAAGAAAAAAATTAAAAACTGAAATATGTACAACACACCACTAATACCTATTCAGGTTTTCAATGGGCAGCTGCTTTAAGTTCAGAAAAGGTTGATTTGGTAATCACACATTTACTAGAAGTTATGACCATCATGAGTATACCTGCACAAATACAGACAATGCTCCAGCATATTTCTTTAAGAAAATTAAATAGTTTTTTTGCTTATTATAATATAAAGCATATTACAGTTATACCAAAAAATCCTACAGGTCAGGCAGTTATTGAAAGATCAAATATGTTAAACAAACAGTAAGGAATGAAAAAGACCCCCCAAAAATAGATTGCATGATGCTTAATTAATCTTGAATTTTCTTAATGTTAATGAGAAAGGAACATTGGCTGAAAAGAGTCGTTGGATAATAGAAAAAATCAGCTGGTATATTTCAAGGATGTGTTTACCTCAGAATGGAACCAAGAAGATGTGCCTCATTGAAGAAGGTGATTCATTCTTCTTTCCACGGGAGAGGAAAAGCTATGGATACCATCAAAATTAATCAAGATTTTGTTAGAAAGAGGAAAATCTCTTGATAAATAGAAATGATAGCTCATCCACAGAGATGACAATACTACAGTTGGTAAGGAAACTTTATAAAGGTTGGGACAGGTTTCTCTTCTTTTCTTTGTACGACAATACCTATCCTTGAAAATTCAAGAAAGCTTGGACATTTAGGCCTAAAGAAGAAAAGATAGCTATGCAGAGAGAATCATCAAGCAAAAAAAAAATTGACTTATCATACCAATATCCTCTGTAGCCTAAAATTTCACTACCTAAACATATACCTCCCTACTTCTCAGTACAATGATAGTTGCAACTCACTTAAAAATCACAGCTGGCTTTGGGATTTGATGGCGGCTCCCCTTCTCTGTAGTGATATGGAACAGTGGGCTGCGGCCTGGCTCCCTTTGTAGTGATATGGAGTGGCGGGCTACAGCCCAGCTCCCGGCTAGCATTACCACAAATAATTACACGAAAACTGTATTCATTTAAATACTGCCCAGCCCGTTAGTTTCAGCCTCTTATTGGCTAACTCTCACATCTTCATTAACCCATTTTTATTAATGTGCATAGCACCACGAGGTGGTGGCTTACTGGGAAGATTCTAACCTGTGTCCATCTCAGAGAGGAGAGCTATGGTGTTTGCCTCACTGCCTTCTTCCTCCTAGCATTCTGTTCTGTATTCCCTGCCTACCTATGTTCTGACCTATCAGGCCAAGCAGTTTTCTTTATTAATTAACCAATGAGAGTAACACATAGACCAATGACCCTCCTCCATCACTTCTCTAAATCCAACCATATTATTAAAAGAAAAATTTAGGGTTTCTGTCTCATATTAGAAGCCACCTTGTGTGGGACAGAAGGAAGATAATATCTAGGGACAAAAGTTATCAAAACTCTGCTTTCAAAAATTTTACCTTTCTCCATACCTATGTTCAGCTCTATAGTACTTTTCTTTGACTATATGTCTATTGAAATTCAAGCTTTCTGCTTTGATAAAAATAATGCTTAAGTTTTCCACAGTGAATATTAAATTTTCCTATGGTAATTTTTGAAGTCTTAAGGAAGAAGATAAGGCTCCACAACAATGTTTCTTCTTGGTTCATATGATGTATTCAGCTGATAGAACCACTTAAAAATCAGCTTTGAACTACAAATTGCTCAGAACAATTTCAAGTTAGCTTGCTATGATTTTTCAACCTTATATACTACTCTATCCATGATTTGAGATAAGCCCTACACTTTCCCATTATATATAGATTGGACAAAAATGGTACAGTTACCTCTCTCAGGACTTGACAATTAACCCAAATATTTCTTCTGAAATCCCCCAAAAGATATCATTGCCCCCAGACAGCAAGAAGTAAATTTAAGTATACAATACTCCCATTTCAAAGATGTAAGGTAGATGGGTTTTTTGTTCAGTGAATATTATAGGATAAAAAGGTAGATTTTTGAATTTACTCTGAAAAGAAAATGGAAAAATATAGATATAATAAAATAAAAGGTAGATTATTCTGCTCTTAAAAAGCCATTATTTGTTTTAAATGTTTTACATTTGATTTTACTTTTGTAATTTGTATGAAAATTCTGCATATTGATACAAATTTGAGTTTCATTTTGTTATAGCAAACTGTGCATGCAATGAGATGTCTGCCAATTCTAGAGTTTTGGAAGTTGCTTACAATGAATTTATTGTTTACTTAGGTAATATATCTTTCTGGAGTCTGGATAGTTATAGTTTTTCTTAGTTATGACAAAAGATTTAGTAGATATAAATATTGTAACTATAATTCTTGCTTGATAACTGTTTTGTTATATGTAATTTTAATATGTTTAAGTAAAAACCTTCCTTTTTATTTAAACAGAAAAGAGGAGGTGATGTGGGGTTCCCTTATATATGCAGTGAATATCATTTGTTAATAAAGGAACTACTTTGGACCTATAGCAAGGCAGAACTTAGCTAGACAGGGAAAACTAAACTGAATTCTAGGAGAAAGAAGGGTAAAGTCAGGAAGAAGCCATGTAGCCATGCCAGAGACAGACACCAGAACTTTAGTCAGTAATCCATAACTACATGGTGATACACAATTTAAGAGAAATTGGTTAAATTGAGGATGTAAGAGTTAGCCAATAAGAAGCTATAGCTAATGGGCCAAGCAGTCATTTAATTAATATAGTTTCTGTGTATTTATTTCTGGAGTCTGGGTGGCCAGGAATCGAACAGGTGGCCTCCATAAAACAAAGACAGTGACCTTTAATCCTAACACATACCACTAATCCCAACACTAAGTAAGCACAGGCAGGTGGATTTCTGCGAGTTTTAGTCCATTCTGTATTACAGATTGAGTTCTTGTACAGTAAAGACTAGAATGGAAATGTCTCAAAACAACAGTAAACAGAAAAACAAACAAAAGGATGCTTGCAGTAGTGAGGCAGCCCTGGACTCCCCAGAACTGAGAAGTAGAAGCCATAGGATTAAAAGATGAGGAAATTCCACAATTACTTTGTGAGTTTGTGAGAACACTAGGCTGCAAAAGAACATGTCCTAAGAACAGAAAACAAGAAATAAATAAAAACTAAACAGGAATAGAATCTACTGGAAAAGAAAGGTGTAAACAAAAGAAAAAGAAAACAAAAAACATTCCTTGTATTTGGCCACACAATTTTAATTTTTTTATATTTTTATTTTAAAAACACAAGCTATCTTTTTTCATTCTACATACCATCTTCAGTTCCCACTACCTCTCATCCTCCCATTTCCTCAACCTTCCTCCACCCTACCTCCCATCCACATCTCAGAGAGGGTAAGGGACATTGCTTTGGGAAATGTTTAAGACCCTCGCTAATACATCTAGTCTGAGCAAGGTATGCAACCAAGGAGAATGGATTCTCCAAAAGCCACTACAAGCAGTGGAGATAAATCCTGGCACCACTGCCAGTGGCCCAGCAGTTTTGCCTAGCCATAGGACTATCACCTACATTCAGGGGGTCTAGTTTGGTTCTATGCTAGTTTCTTCTCTGTCCTGCTAGAGTTGGTCAGCTTCCTTTAGCTCAGGTAACCTGTTTCAGTGGTTGTGCCTATCATGGTCTTGGCCTCTTTGCTCATTCTCACTCTTCCCTCTCTTCAATTAGACTTTGGAAGCTCAGCCAGGTGTTCTTCTGCAGTTCCCTGCCTCTGTTTCCATCAGTTGCTGGATGAAGATTCTTTGGGAACATTTAAGATATTCATCAATATGACTACAAGGCATGGAGAGTTGAGGTGCCCTCTCCTCTATTACTTAGAATCTTAGCTGGGGTCATTCTTGTGGATTCCTAGAAATTTCTCTATTGCCATGTTTCTTGCTAGGCCCATAATGACTCCCTCAATCAAAATATCTCTTGCCTTGTGCTCATTTCTGTCTTTTCTCAATCTCAACTATCCCATTCCATCATATTCTCTTCCCCATCTCCTTCTTACCTCCTGTTCACCTTTTCCCCTACCTTATCCCACACAACCATGCTTCCAATTTGGTCAACCAATCTTGTCTAGTTCCCCTTTCCAGGTGGATCTATATATGTTTTTCTTTGGATTTTCCTTGTTACTTAGCTTCTCCTAGGGTCATGGACTATAGGATTGTTATCCTTTACATTACAGCTAGTATATACTTATAAGTGAATGCATACCATATTCATCTTTCTGTGTCTGGGTCACCTCACTCAGGATGGTTTTTTCAAGTTCCATCCATTTGCAAGCAAATTTCAAGTTGTTCTTTTTTTACCACTAAGTAGTATTCCATTGTGTAAATGTACCACATTTTCTTTATCCATTCTTTGACTGAGAGGCATCTAGGTTGTTTCCAGGTCCTGGTTATAATCAATAATGCTGCTGTGAACATAGTTGAACAATATCCTTGTAGTATGGTTGAATATCCATTGGGTATATGTCCAAGTGTGGTATTGCTGGGTCCTGAGGTAGGTTGATTACCAATTTTCTGAAAAACTGACATACTAATTTCCAGGGTGGTTGTAAATGTTAACATTCCCACAGAAATGGAGGCATGTTCCCTTACTTCACATCCTCTCAGGCATAAGCTATCATTGATGTTTTGCATCTTGGCCATTCTTACTGATGTAAGGTGGTATCTCTGAGTTCTTTTGAATTGCATTTCCCTGATGGCTAAGGATGTTGAACATTTTTTTAAGGGTCTTTCAGCCATTTGAGATTCTTCTGTTGAAAACTCTCTTTTTAATTCTGTACCCCATTTTTTAATTCAGTTATTTAAAATTTTGATGTCTAATTTCTTGAGTTCTTTATATATTCTGGAGATCAGTCCTCTGTATGATGTGAGATTGGTGAAGATCTTTTCTTGTTTAATAGGCTTAATTTTGTTCTATTGACTATGTACTTTGCTTTACAGAAGCTTCTCAGTTTCAGGAGGTCCAATTTATTTATTTTTTTTCCATCAAAGTCTGTGCTATTGCTGCTACTTTTAGGAAGTGGTCTTTAGTTCCCAAGCATTGAAGGCTAATTCCCACTTTATTTTCTATCAGGTTCATGTGGGCAGATTTAAACTGAGGTCTTCACTACATTTGGACTTGACTTTTGTGAATGGGAATAGATATGGATCTACTTGCATTTTTATGCATGTTGACATCCAATTATACCAGTAACATTGGTTGACGATGCTTTCTTTTTTCAGTTTATAATTTTAGCTCCTTTGTCAAAATTAGGTATTCATAGGTATGTGGATTAATATCCAGGACTTTGATTTGATTCCATTGCTCCACCTGTCTGTTTTTATGCTGATATAAATCTGTTTTCATCACTGTGTCTCTATAATAGAATTTGAAATCAATGATGGTGATACCTCCAGAAGTTTTGTTTTTATACAGGATTGTTTGGGTTACCATGTTTTGTTTTTCCATACGAAGTTGGGTATTGTTCTTTCAAGATCAGTATGGTGGTGTGCTGGGCTTTTGATGGGGATTGTACTGAATCTATAGACTGATTTTGTAGGATTGCCATTTTATTATATGGATCCTCTCTATTCATGAGCATGTGTAATTTCTTCACTTTCTGGTATCTTCTTCAATTCTTTCCTCAAAGTCTTAAAATTCATGTCCAGCAGGTCTTTCACTTCTTTGGTCAGTTTTTCCCCAACATATTTTATGTTATTTGTAGATATTGTGAAAGGTGATGCTTCTCTTATTTTTTTCTCAGCTTCTTTATCATTTATACATAGGAGGGCTACTGATTTTTTTAGTTGATCTTATATACTGCCATGTTATTGAAGGTATTTATCATCTGTAGGGGTTCCCTTGTAGAGTTTTTGAGGTCACTTAAGTATACTATCTTTTCATCTGCAAATAATAAAAGTTTGACTTCTTCCATTCCAATTTGAATTCTCTTAATATCTTTTTCTTCTCTTATTGAACTAGCCAGAACTTCAAGAACTACATTGAATAGACACAAAGAGAGTGGACAGCATTGTCTCCTTCCTAATTTTAGGGGAATCATTTTGAGTTTTTCTCCATTTAATTTGATATTGGTTGTTGGCTTACTGTATATTGTTTTTTTTATTACATTTAGGTGTGTTCCTTGTATCCCTAATCTCTCCAAGACCTTTACCATGAAGGGGTGTTGGATTTTATCAAATGATTTTTCAGCATCTAATCAGATGTTCGTATGTTGTTTTATTTTGTTTTTTTAATATGTTGGATTATACTGACAGATTTCCATATGTTGAACCATCCCTGCCCCTCTGAGATAAAGCTGACTTCATCATGTTGGATGATTTTTATGATGCATTCTTGGATTCAGTTTGCCAGTATTTTGTTGAAAATTTTTGCATCTATGTTCATGAGTGAGAATGGTCTGTAATTCTCTGTCTTGATTGAGTATTTTTGTGGTTTCAGTATCAAGGTACCTTTAGCAACATAAGACGAGTTTGACAATATTACTTCTATTTCATTTATGTGGAAAATATTGAGGAGTTTACATATTATCTCTTCTTTGAAGTTCTGGTAGAATTCTGCACTGAAACCATCTGGCCTTGGGGTTTTATTGGTTGGAAGGCTTTTGATAAATGCTTCTATTTCCTTGCAGATTATAGGTTTATTTTTATTTTTCACCTTGTCATGATTTAACTTTGGTATGTGGTACCTATCCAGAAAATTGTCAATTTCTTTTGCATTTTCCAATTTTGTTGAGTACATGTTTGAGAAGTATGACCAATGATTCTCTGTATTTCCTTAGTGTCTGTTCTTCTGTCACTTTTTTCATTCCTGATTTTGTTAATTTTGATGATCTCTCTCTGCCTTTTGATTAGTTTGGATAGGGGTTTGTCAATCTTGTTGATTTTCTCCAGGAACCAGCTCTTTGCTTCATTGATCCTTTGTATTGTGTTCTGTGTTTCTATTCTATTGATAATAGCACTCAATTTGATTATTTCCTGTCTTCTACTCCTCTTGAGTGAGTCTGATTCTTTTTGTTCTATAGTTTTTAGGTGTGCTGTTGAGTTGCTTGTGTGAGCTTTCTCTACTTTCTTTATGTAGGCACTTAGTCTATGAAGTTTCCTCTTAGCTCTGCTTTGATAGTGTCCCATAGGTTTGGGTATGTTGTACTTTCATTTTGTTGAATTCAAAGAAGTCTTTAAATGAGTACACTAAGAGAGACTTACATAGATCTAATATACATGGGAAGTAGATAAAGACAAGATCTCCTGAGTAAATTGGGAGCATGGGGACCTTGGGAGAGGTTTGAATGGGGGAAGGAAGGAGCAGAGAAAAATGTAGAGCTCAATAAAAAATCAATTAAAAATTGAAAATAGTTCTGCTTTAGGGAGGGGAAAACATTCCTAGTTCTAGAAACCTGGACAAGAGCCAAGGACTAATTAGGTCATTGATCTTAGAGGAGAATCTGCTTCCACTTTTCAAAACCAGCATGATTCTTAGACGTGTTTTAAAGATGTATCCTTAAGTCATAGGTAAGTATATGTCTCACAACTCATCAGAGAAATGTGGCCTGCAACACATGGAGACCATCAAAAAGGGCTACAACAGACAAAAATGATGTAAAGGAGAGACCATGTGGTGCTCAGTATCAAATTATAAATTTAACACAACTGTACCTAAGATTCAGGCATCATAATAGAAGGGAGGTTGGAAAGACTGAAAACCAAAGGAACATGAAGTTTGCTATGAAAATGCATCTCCCAGAAATGTCAGAGAGACTACACTTATCACGTTTTTTCAGTGTTACTTTCTAAACCAGTCGTGAACAAGGATGATATTGATACATAGGCCAGAATGTGCATGGTGAATCTCAGAAGATATCAACCCCAGGCAAGAATTATAGACAATCAAAGGATGCTAAGATTGGAATAAATATTCTTCTCCAGCCTTCTCCAGCCTTCTCCAGCTACGAGCACCCCCACCCAAGGCAATATATTGCCAAATAATCAACACTGAAATCTTATACATATTATTAACACTCTATGAACTAACCAGGTTATATTCCTATATTTAGAACATTCATAAATTTGTGTGTGGTGTGTAGGGGTTGATTATAGTTAAAGAAATAGAGGTCTTGAATTTGAGAGAAACTGTGGAGTATATATGGGAAAGGTTGGAGTTAAGAATGAGAACAGAGAATGATGTAATTATATTAAAATTTCAAAAGAAAGTAATAAAGTCTTAAAATTCTAAAAATTTATTTCACTAGGTCAATATTTTTCCTTTTCACAGAATATGTTCATGCCATAATAATAAGATTAATTTTTATTACTTATACTAAGTGTTCTAATATCTTCAAGTGCTAATTATGGTATCATTTTCCCTTTCACTATTATTTCTTTAGATATTTTTCTCAGATTTGAGTGACTATGTTCCTCTACCAAGTACTCTACAATGGGGTAGATTAAGTGTTGGAAAAGCAAGACATAAATTAAGGACAACCAAGAGCAGTGTCAACAGCCTCTAATTAGGTACCCACAGACTAAATGGAAATACTCTATTGCTAAAGATACTATATGCTCAGTCAAAGAAGATGGAGAAACCAATCTGGAAGCTTCATCCCGACTGGATAGTTTTCAGAGTGTTAGGTGTAATCATAAATATCATCCATGCATGAACCCTGAGAATAATAACAATAACAGGCCCTGTGCAGTGGTGTCTTGAGCATCATAGGAGTAACTAACCACTTCATGATGTAATTGAAGGTATAGCTCACAGGAGGGTACCCTTGCCTGGCACCATTATCAGGGACAAGAATATGCAGCTAACGAGTATATAGACCCTGGGGAAGAACCTAATACCATTATTGAGCTACCTGGACCTAGTAGCAAACTGCCACTTAAGCTTTTATTTTATACTGGAGGATTAGTCAATCTCCAATTCCTTCATCACAGAAGCTTAATTTTGCAATCTATGGTGATTCACACAGAGGCCCACAATCACTCAGGATGGTGAAAAAAAGAGACTCTGGAGGGCCCAGCAGAGAATGGCACATCCATGTCAGACATTATCCTCTCAATAGTCAGGGAGCATCATGGAAGAAGAGGCACAAAGGGGGTAAGAATCAGAAGTAGTAGATGATTCCAAGGAAACAGGTTTTGTCCAGATAGAACAGGGCACTTGCACAAGTGATTTCACTTGTTAGGACAAAATTCACAAAACCTTCATAATATCCAGAACACAAAATCCAAACAGAGTGGGTGTAGAAGGAGGTCCCACTTGTATCCATGGTCACAGAAAGCTTCTGGGAAAGGAAGTGTCAGATTTCTTTAAGGGTTTGACTACTGACTGGTTACCAATGCTTTCAACAGATGCCCCCGCACTTGGCATATACTAACTAATTTTTTTGTGAACACGTGAAAATTGGAAGGGATAGCTGCAGGAGACTAAGAAAAAGACTGGAAAGCAAATAATGTGGGTGAATAAAGCATATATGAAGTATGACATACTCAATGAAATGTTTAAGTAATGAGTGTTCGACATCTTTTGTAAAACTACTTAGCAGTAGTTTTTGTTGGAAGCAGTCATTAAAACATGGACCCAATGAGACAGTGAGACTTCCCTAACTTTCACACAACTCTGACCTCAAGGTTGTTAGGACCATCCCCAGGAGACATGGTCAGTCTTCTGGGGTAATAAAAATTTATTGCCTCCTCAAAGTACCTTGTCTCTTAGGAGATATGTGCAAGAAACTCTTAAGTATCTTTGTTAATTACTTACTGAAAAGATTTTGCAAATTGTTTTGTCTCCCAAAGTCAGTGCTGTCATTCCCACTGCAAGTGAAAAGAAAATTGCAGTTCTGGAGGGAGGTGAGGTCACCGAGTCACAGGCCTCTACCTCAGGTTTGAGGGGACACTCCTACAGCAACGCTTATTAAGAGTCAGGATCTGTCCAATGAACCCACCATCCTGCAGAGACAAGAAACCAGGTGAGTACTGTGCATTTCAGCCCTAGTGTAGTGGTAAAGTCAGAAAAGATGAGAGGCCTGAGTAACTGCTCATGTCTGGTAAAGGGGATCTGGGATAGAAACTGATGCAGGGACAGAAAAGGCACAAGAATAATTCCATCTATAACAGATAAGTGAGAAAGACAGAAGTGTTCCTAACCATGTGCCAGTCCCTCTCATTTATTACTGTAATGTAAGTCCCCAACCCTCAGTGACTGTGGTTAACAACAGGGAAATGCACCTCATCTATGAATGTGCTGAAGGACTGTGGTAATAAGTCAATGTAACAATTCACCTGATCTCACATGATGTGCAGACTAACTTTGCAGGATTTTTTCAGATCCCTTTCTATGCATGCATCTTCTCTATTTGAATGTATTATAAATTTTATTATAATATATTCATCAATATAAGAAGAGTAATATATACAGAGTTTAAATGGAAATATTTTATTTACTGATTTTTCTTTGCATATTATTTTAACATGTATTAGTAGTTCATGTTGCGTATTTACAGTGTTATGGTGCTAGCAATTCATCTGTATTTACTACTATAGCTTTTACCCCTGCAATAAAAACAATGCATATTTTCAGTGGTATAATAAAAATCAGGTCCATCTTGTGCTTTTGACATGAAACTGGGAGATGGGACAGCTTTCTGTCACAACAGGCCAGGCTTAGAGCATGGTATTTTAGTAAAACCTCAAAAGCCATAGTTGCACTTGGTATTTGCCTATGAAATAAATATTCACATCAAAATAAACACTTATTTTTAAAAAGATTTATTTATCTATTATTATTTTGTGTGAATAAATGTTTTGCCTATGTGTATGTATTGTAACTAAGAGAATATAGTGCATGCAAGGGAAAGAAGAGGGTCATAGAACTCCCTGGAACTGTAATTACAGGCAGTTGTGAGCCACCACGTTCAGACTGGAAACCAAACTCAGGTCCTCTGCAGCATCAGCAATTGACTGAATCACCACTGTAATACCCCAAAATAATAGTTTTTACAGCGAAAAACATAGAATAAAATACCAGCAAAGTGAATAAAATGTCAAATTACAGATGCAAATTGCAGGTAGGGCTGGAGTATCATTAAGAGCATCTATCGTGACTTTGTGATCACAGACTTAGTTGACTGTTTTTATGTCACACTAGTCATGTGCAAGTACTTTCAGTATCTACTCTGACACAAACAGCTGTTGGATTTAAAGAGTCACTTACCCTTGTGCTTCTGAGGTCATGTCTTGACAGTGGAAAAATACTGTTCTGCATAGCAAACATAATAATCAAAGAAGGTGTCACACTAACAGGATAGCAGTGATTCATAAATTGTTACCTCTGTTGTTCGTTCACATTCTTAACTAATAAAAAGTTGAATAAGTTTCGTCTTATAACTGTTACAATTCAAGAGGATAGGGTATAGAAGATACAGTAGCAAACAACTATGAAGCCTAACCTGCAATCCACAGAAAGATTGAGTGTGGACATGGGTTATATATCATGGCATAGTAGAGGATGCTACAGAAATTAGGAAAACTCTATATCTGAACTGACCACATTGGAGGCTATTTAGAACAAAGAAGGAAAGAGTGTGTCAAAATATGGATCATGAGATCACTGAAAGTGGATTCAATGGATCAGTGTAAGAGCTTCAGAAGAAGAGAAATTAAGGTATGCAACTTACCACCTGCCCTTGAGACAAGTAGTGTATATATGAATTAATATGATAAAAGTAGTTCCCTACTGACTGGCTCTTATGCATTATTAGGAACATATTGTTATTTCTGGCCGATATGCCAGTCAACATAAGGCACTAAAAGATAACAGAAGATGGCCGGGCATGATTGAGGAAACTGGACACATGAGAGATAGCTTTTGTTGTCTAGTTCACTGAGTGGAATAAGACTGTTCTTTCTTCACTGTTCTTTCTTCAATTTCTTCACTGTGGAGTTAAGAAAGGAATCAGATCAGTGGGACCTGAGCACTGGTATTGGACTTTAGGTCTACATTGATCTAAAGTGAGGTTAATCAATTAATAAAAGCTGTTGGATTTGAATAGTGCAGATTGGTTGTATACATGCAATAAAAGTAAATCTGTGTCCATGCAGAGCAGAGAGGCAGATCATGTCCAATTCCTGGAGAAACCCATGCTGGTCATTTGAATGTAATTGGCCCCTACAAGCTCACATGGAGTGGCACTATTAGAAGGTGTGGCTTTCTTAGAGAAGGCATGACCTTTTTGGACAAATTATGTCACTGTTGGGTAGGC
>NW_004949145.1:138417-144534 GCF_000317375.1 Microtus ochrogaster
TGAAGCATCTGCCTGAGTCTAAAGTTAAGAGATTGAATTAATTCCAATGGCAGAAGAAATCCCAAAACTTCCTAGTACAGGCTCGGTCCTGTGAATGTGAGAGTTAACACTAATGAAGATTTATAGTAAAAAGGAGCAGGCTAAGGAGGGAAAATTATGAAATGTAAAATTTTAAGGGAAAAGGAACACAGAAAGGGGAATGGAACTAAGTCTTGTGTTCAATGAGATAAACAGATTAAAAATGAAACAAAGGAGAAAAAAAAGTAAATCTTTTTAAAAATCATATTTGTTATTATATATTTAACTTTTAACAAAATAAAACAAAGTGAGATTTACCAGTAAGCATATTGTATTTTAGTTAATGTGACCAGTGTAACAACATCTGTTTTGTGTGCTGATGCTATTGCTGTGAAGATGAACACCCATTTCCAGAATTGAGCAGGGGGCCTCCCAGATCTGACCACAAGAGTGGTCTCATACTTTGTTAGATGGTGTTCATTGTTTCTTTTCTTTAACATTTCTTCCTAACTCACTACAATGAATGCAGGTGAATACCTAAATTTTCATACTCAATGTTTTGATTGAACCAATGCCCCTTCCTTGATTTCTCTCCTCTTATTCCATTGTATACTATCTAATGTCCATTATTCCTTCTTCCACTTTGAAAACACATGTATTGTTTTACCCTCCCCATCACAGCCCCAGACCTTCTAAAGGGCCTCTTTCAAGTTCCCTGACTTCTAAACACAGTCACTTTTACATAAACACACATTTCTAATCATTAGAAGCTATGAAATCACCCTTAGCTCATTGATATATGTCATTATGAACTTAAAATGCATCACTTAATAGAGTAGTTTTCTTTTCTGCTACAGCCATTTCCTAGGGTGTCCTACAATACCAGTGCTTGCAGAAGGGGAGACTGTAAGTACCTGAAAATTCCTGAAGTCTCAGTTCATGTACCCACTCTGTTTAAACTCCTTCAGACCACAAGCCTCACTGCCAGTTCTCCTCCAGGTTTGGCATATCCTGGAGGCTGTCCCTGCATGGCTGTGAAGTGGGGAAAGGCAACACTGCCCATCCTGGGGATGCTTGGTTGAGCCTGTTGCTGACTCACAGTTGCTACTGCCTACTTCTGCAGGGGAACCTCACCCAGTTAGAGAAGGGTTTGCAGACACCTTCTGCACAGGCATAGTGAATGGTGTCCCGAGAGTTTCCTCTTCCTGCACTGATGAGTTGGCTAACCCACTGCCTTCGTTCCTCTCATTTCCACTCTAGACTGAAGGGTGGTACATGATTATTCCAGACACAGTTTTAATAGAGACACTGAACATTTGTCAGATACTGTTCTTATCACTGACACTTGTCCAGGTATATTTTGCCTATTCTTATTTTTTGTACATCTTGTGAAATTTCATTCCACTTCATGTCCCCACTTCTTAACAGCCTTGACTTGAGTGTGCACACATGCATGTGTTGTCAATGTGTGTGGTGAATTTTTATAAGATATAGATCTTAAATTATTATGATGTAAGTTTTCACTTGAACCATCACCAAATAAGTTTTGTGTTCTTAAAAAAAAAAATCTTATGTAAGACAATTGTGGGGCTGGCACCCAAAGACCAGTCAGGAACATCAAAGTCCAAATTGAGAGTCAGCCTTAAGCAACTACCTGAAAAGAAACGCTTCTCAAAGAGCTACCTCAGATGAATTTTAAAGAGTGCTTTAAAAGGCAAAGAACCCCAAAAGGCTCTATCCTTCTTGGCAACTGGCAGGGGGAAGCAAAGGAATAAAGCAGTTTAACACAATACAAAGCGTGAAGTTACTTACACATTTCAACCCCCAGTTTCTAGAAAAGTAATATTCGTGGAGGTGATAGGCAAGGGAGAGTCACTTTCAGATTAAACCAAACATGGGTTCACCTTAGACAAGATGAAGGAAACTGCTTTGTCACCAGACCATAGATATATTCTGAGTGGTATTAGGAACTTTAAATTGCTTATATTTTAATTTTAAGTGAGCTATACAATAAGAATCAATATGGTTATTACTGAATGTGTCTTCTTTTACATAAGGACTAGGAAATATCTATACATCAAAATATCTGGAACTGGGTTTGTTTTTATGGGCTGTCACTCATCATTGTTTCTCACAGGCCTGTATAATATTGTCCTGAATGCTGGATTTTCTGTTAAAACTAACAGCTCTCCTTCCATTAGTACGTGCATTCTGAGTTATTGAGCAGTTTCATAGACACATACACACAAAGTGGCTTCTTCTATCACAAGTTCTGGGACAAGATCTTCTTTAAAGGACCCTCTGTTCAAGCTAACCAGAAGCTCCATGGTTTAAAGGTGTCCTTTTTTACCACAGGCTACAAGCATTTGTTGTTATTCATTTTTACCACAGAAATAGCAAGGACGTAATCTAAAGGAAATTGTCCTGAATCACAGAATGGACTTCTGGATTATGGCGATCAGAATTACTTTCTTATCACAAACTACAACTGGAATTTTGGGCAATTTCTTCCTGATGTTCTACTACGTAGTCCTTTACTACAGAGCGTGCACATTAAAGCCCACAGATTTGATTCTCATGAACCTAATGACAGCCAATGCCATCATCATTCTCTCCTCAGGAGTGCCCCATACATTGGCAGCTTTTGGGTTGAAGCAGTTTGTGAGTGATTCTGGATGTTTGTTCCTATTAAACATTCAATCACTTGGCCGTAGTGTGTCCATTGGCACCACCTGTCTCTTGAGTGTCTTCCAGGCTGTGACCATTCAATCCAGGGAATCGTGCTTGAAGTATAATAAAGTCAAATCTATAAATCCTATTGGCTGCTTCATTTCCCTCCTCTGGGTCTTCTACATGTTAATACATTTTACTTTCTTTCTATACTCATCTATCAAACTTAATAGCAAAAATGTGACACAAAAACGAGATTATGGTTACTGCTCTATTGTAGGACCTGAAGATATCAGTGACTCACTCTATACATCACTGGTGGTTTGCCCTGAAGTCTTCCTTTCTGTGCTCATGGCACGGTCCAGTGGATCCATGATTGGCATTCTGTATAGACACAAGCAAAGGGTTCAACAGATCCGCAGCACTCAAAGTTCAAGTAGAATGTCGCCTGAATCCAGAGCAACCCAAAACATCCTGGTCCTGGTATCTACCTTTCTGGGTTTTTATACTCTCTCATCCGTATTACGAGGCTGCATTGCTTTTTTCCATAATCACAATTGGTGGCTAGTGAACATTACTCGCCTCACTTCTCTGTGTTTTCCTTCTTTTGGACCCATTGTTCTTATGAATCATCACTCCATTGTGTATAGGCTTAGTTTCAAATGGATCAGAAATAAAATTAATTTAATCTTATTGTAAATGCATAGGTGAAGATGTTTTCTGTGGGATTCAGTGTTTTGCTTGCCCGTCATCCTCAGAAGGTCAATACAGAAAGTTACATAGGACCCCAAGGTCCAAATCAGGAGCAGAAGGAGAGAGAGCACGAGCAAGGAACTCAGGGCCATGAGGAGTGCACCCACACACTGAGACAATGGGGGATGTTCTATCGGGAACTCACCAAGGCCAGCTGGCCTGGGTCTGAAAAAGCATGAGATAAAACCGTACTCACTGAACAAAGCAAACAATGAGGACTGCTGAGAAGTCAAGAACAATGGCACTGGGTTTTGATCCTACTGCACGTACTGGCTGTGTGGGAGCCTAGGCTGTTTAGATGTTCACCTTGCTAGACCTGGAAGGAGGTGGGAGGTCCTTGGACTCCCCACAGGGCAGGGAACCCTGATTGCTCTTCGGGCTGATGAGAGAGGGGGAGTTGATTGGGGGAGGGGGAGGGATATGGGAGGTGGTGGCGGGGAAGAGACAGAAATCTTTAATAAATAAATAAATAATAAAAAAATTAAAAAAGAAAGTTAAATAGGTAGCAACTTGTTCTTCTAAGATTAACCAAAATGAATATGGGAGTTTTGTCAGCTGGTGAATTAGCAGCCTCAATAAGATTTATTGCTCCTAGATTCTTCCAATTTCCCACGTGACATCTGCTTGAGCTAACCAATCAATTAATAAAAGCAATAAAATTGAACTTCGTGTTGCTTCCATCCTGTCAGGGCCACTTCATTGCTTGGTGATTTCACAGACACCTTGAGTAACCTACCATCTAACTTCAATGAAACTAAAATCATGACTGTCTATAAACTTGTCCTTTTGGAGACTGTGGTCCATCCACAACTACTTTCTCCTGCACCAGTTCCAGAAAACTATTTCAGCCTTAGCTTCTCTGATGAACTGCTTGCAGTAGTTCAACCTCCAAAGAATTTGAAATATAACTTTCCTTGTTTGCTTGTTCTGTCTTCTCTGATTTGAGTATATTGGTGACACTTCTTAAAATACCTTTCAGAATTCTGCTCTGGACTTATGCAAATATGAGTTCTCTTTAGTTGAATCATTTTTAAAATTACTACATCAAACTTTGCCATAAATTAAGTTGCCACAGTATTCACAGTTTATGTCTGACTTTTCTGTTTTATTCCCTCTGTTTGACTGTTTTATGCCAATATCAAGCTTTCTTTATCTTTGGCTCTTTAGTGTGATTCAATATCGTGTTTTATGATTTTACAGCTTGTTTTTATCCCTTAGGATTGCCTTAGCTATTTGTGGTGTTCTGTGGCTTTATATTAATTCTTATACTTTTTCTCTCTATAAAATATGGCTCCATAACTTAAAAAGGCATTGCATTAGGTCTATAGTTAACATTTTTTTAAAAATTTCCTTGCACTGAAAACAGATTATTCTTTGTCACATAATATCTTGTGGTTGTCATTTTCTCTCCCTCTTCTTCTCCCAGTTCTTCCTCACTCGCCCTCTCATCTGGATCCACTTCCTTTCTGTCTCTCATTAGCAAAGAACAGGCTTCCAAGGGATAGTAATAAAATAAAATAGCATCAAACAAAAGCTAACAATTGGAGTTAGAGAAGACAGGCATAAGAAAGAGAGCCAAAGAGAAGGCCTAAGAATCGGGAAACACATGTATCCCTATACTCAGAAATCCAGCAGAAACCAAAAACAACCTGAAAGCTATAAAATATGCTTTGATAACTAGTGTAGCCCCATGCAGTTCAGATACATTCTTTCAAAGTCTCTGTATTCTTATGAGAGTTGGGGGTTTTTTTGGTGTCTTCAATTTCTTCTTGCTCTTTTACTTTCTTCCACCTCTTCTTTTTAGGATTCCATGAGGCTTGAGAGAAGGCATTTCTGAGAGACATCCCATACAAGGTTATAAGTTCCAAGGTCTCTCACTCTCTCTACATAATATTTGGCTGCGAGTCTCTGTATTTGTTTTCCTCTGCTGTGCTGGGAAACTACTGTGATACTGATTGAACAAGTTAATGGTCTATAGTTAGGAGTCATTTTATTGTTACTTTTCTTTAAACCAGTATTACTGGATTTTACTCTTGATCCCTGGGCTATTTAGTGTCTTGTTCTTGATATCCAAATAAATATTGAGGATTGTGTTTCTTCTTGTGGAACTAGCCTTAAGTCAAATCTCATATTCGTTTTTCTACTCCCCAAGATTTGTACCACAATTTCTCTAGCATATATTGTTGTTAGGATACCACTACACAGTTTAGGGCCTGCTTGGTGATTACCTTTCTCTTCTGGTACTCTTCAGAATATCTTCCCATAACAACCATACTATAACATGAGGGTGAAGATTCTATGTAGGCACTAGCTCAGCTTCTCCATATTCAAAGTGATGTATAGGTGTTTTCTTTATCAGCGGGGCCCTTTCATTATCTTGTGCACAAAAACTATATTTTTGGCAACATCCTTGTTTGCTTGGGGATGCCTGTGGGATCCCTTTGGCTAACAACTCTAATAGATGTAACCTAATCATGGTAAAGAAGGCTTCTGTTGATGGCAAGAGATGATCACGTGGGACTCTGTCTCCTCCAATATTTCGCAATTTCAGTTAGATCAACACACACACACAACATATATGGTCCTTAATTTCAGCTGTGTTTTTCTTTTTATTTTATGTTGTTTATTAAGAAAGAAAAAAAATTTTCCGCCTCCTCCCAGCCTCCCACTCCTCCC
>NW_004949145.1:144634-145430 GCF_000317375.1 Microtus ochrogaster
AGGATCCAAATTGCCTTCACTTCATTGTCCTGCTTATCTTTCTCTATAAACACTTGATGCTCCTGTCCCATCTTCCTATCCATCCATAGCCATCTATTATATTTCAATTTCCTAATGATATATACCTTTACACAGACAGGTTGGCCAATGGAATCAAATCAAATATTAACCCAGATTAATCCACACACCTAGGAAAACCTGATTTTTGACAAAGAAATTAAGGACAAATGTTACTGTGTAAGCTAATAAAATAAAGATAAATGTTTTAAAAACAGACAAATAAAAATCAATACAAAGTGAAGGTAGAAAAGGCTAAAAAGAGAAAATTTGGGAATATTAGTGGATAAATGTAGAATCTCCTGCTATGACAATCTATGTGAGTGTCATCACAAATGTTAGGAAATGAGTTGAATCTGATTAAGTTGCACATATATAAACCTATAAGCCAGTAATCACACACTTGTTTATTTTTCATGCAAATGGATGGAATTAGAAAACACTCTCCTAAATGAGGTGATCCATACCCAAAAAGATGAATATGGTATGTACTCATTCATAAGTGGATACTAGCTATAAACAAAAGACATTGAGCCTATAGTTTATGATCTCAGAGACGCGAAGTAATAAGGTGAACCCCCCAAAATATATATGTCCACCTAGAAATTGGAACAGACAAGATTGTCTGATAAAATTGGGACCATGGAACTGGAGGGAAGAGAGGGTAGAAGGTGAAGTGGAGGGAAGAAAGGGAGGGTTGAGAAGAACTCGAGGGGATAGGATATTTGAGATGCAGGAT
>NW_004949145.1:147163-148528 GCF_000317375.1 Microtus ochrogaster
AAAATAAATAAAAATTAAAAATAAATCAATAAAAATTGCAAACACCTCAAAAAAAATGAATGGAAGAAATGAGAAGATGAGCAAAGATATCAAGACCATAATGGGTTCACTTACTGAAACAGTTTACCTGAGCTAATGGGAGCTCACCAACTTCAACCTGACTGGGAAGGAACAAGTATAGGACCAAACTAAATCCTCTGAATGTGGTTTACAGTCAAGTTGCTTGGGCAGACTGAGGGGCCCCTGGCAGTGGCACCAGGATTTATCCCTACTGCATGTACTAGCTTTGGGGGATCCTATTCTCTTTGGATGTATAACTTGCTCAACCTAGATATATTAGGGAGTGTCTTGGAACTTCCACAAAGCAATGTTCCTTATCCTCTCTGAGGATTTGATGGGGGTGGGATATGAGGAGGGTGGGGAGGGAAAGGAAGACAGTCAAAGAGTGAGAACTTGAATTGGTATTTTAAAAATAAATTAAAGAAAATAAATGGTTAACTGAGAAACTCATATGGGTTAAACAATAACCTTTAATAAAAGACAAGTAGGTACAGCAGCAACTAGATGCTTACCATATTGAAGAATCAACCAGTATTTGAAATCTGGAAAATGGAGAAAGGTGACAGCTCTAAGCTGTCAAAAAGGTTATTCAACCTATAGGCTCTCTTTACTCTGGAATTCCTCTCCCTTAGCTATTACCAAGAGGATGGCTTCTTATACATATTAATTTAAAAGACTGCTTCTTCACTATACCTTTTCAAGAAAAGGACAGAGAAAAAATGCTTTCGCAGTGTCTACTTGTAATAATTCTCAACCAAAAGCAATTTGTGCTGAGGAAATTGAATACCCATATAGAGATAACTCAAAAGTTGACACACACCACCAAGTTAAAAAATAAAAACAAAGTAGATCAAACTAGAGGACATCTTGGAGGTAGACAGATCTAGCTTCCTTGAGAGACACATAACACTGATATAGTCTATCAGTTGCATAGATTAGATAGCACATGCTGTTCTTTTACCTGATTTGAATTGATTTCTGTGTGTGTTAGATACCAGCCCCATTTCATGAGGTTCTATGTAGATATTTAGTTTTCCCTGCACTAAACACTCTCTTTAAACATTATGTATTTCTTGGAAACTGTTGATTTGTCAGCCAATCATACATTTATGGGCTTTTTTTCAATTATTCTGTTGTCAGTTTTTATGTCGGTATAATACTACATTTGTTTTTATATTTTTTTATTTATTCCATTCAAAAATTTACACTTCCTTCCCTCTTCCCATTTCCCTCCCACTCCCCCACTCACCCTCCTCCCTCCTACTCCCTCCTTAAAAGAGGGTAGGGAACCCTGCCCTATGGGAA
>NW_004949145.1:167487-168154 GCF_000317375.1 Microtus ochrogaster
CAACCCAATTATAAAATGGGGCACTGAGCTGAACAGAGAATTCTCAACAGAAGAACTTCAAATGGCCAAAAGACACCTCCTTTTCATTTCTGATTTCATTAATTTGGATATTCTCTCTCTGCAATTTGGTTAGTTTGGACACAGGTTTGTCTATTTTGTTGATATCCTTGAAGAACCAGATTTGTTTCATTGATTGTTTATTTTTTCTTTGTTTCTATTTTACTGATTTTAGCCCTCAATTTGATTATTTCCTGTCCTCTACTCCTCCTGGATGAGTCTGCTTCTTCTTGTTCTAGAGCTTTCACATGTTCTGGTAATTCACTAATGTAAGATTTCTCCAGGTTCTTTACTTAGACACATAGTGCTATGGAACTTTCTTCTTAGCATTGTTGTCATAGTGTCTATTAGATTTTGGTATGATATACCAAATGTTTTTCTGTATAGGAGTTGGCATGGTCATGATGTCTCTTCACAGCAGTAGAAACCCTGATTAAGAAAGTGCTTTCAGGGAATGGGGTGTTGCTCTGGGAAGCCCCATCATGATTCTGTTTAGAGAAGTATGGAATTTGGTTCTATGGATTAGAAAAGCACTTAAATGCGCAAAGTGGGACTTAATGTTCCATCCTAGTGAGATCATGAAAGATAGCAGTAACAAGGATGACTTGAA
>NW_004949145.1:168819-175608 GCF_000317375.1 Microtus ochrogaster
TTCTATGGTGATATGCAAGATATTCATCAGTGTGGCTATAGGATAAGGCCAATTCAGGCACCCTCTCCTCTCTGAATGTGACTGATGGTGGAGGCTGATGGAAAAGCCAAGGACAATGGTGCTGGGTTTTTATTCTACTGCATGGATGGGCTTTGTGGGAGCCTAGTCTGTTTGGATGCTCACCTTCCTGGACCTGGGGGGATCAGGGAGGACCTTGGACTTCCCACAGGGAAGGGAACCCTGACTGCTCCTTGGACTGGAGAGGGAGGGGGAGTAGAGGGAGGGGAGAGAAGTGGGAGGAGGGAAGGAGGTAGAAATTTTCAATAAAAAATAAATAAATGTTTAAAAAAAGACTTAGAGCCACATGAGGTGGTGCATACTTTTAACACCAGCACTCAAAAGGCAGAGGCTGGCAGGTCTCAGAGTTTGAGCCCAGGCTTGTCTACAGAGTACATTCCAGGTAATCCAAGCTACAGTAGTGAAGAAAACATTGTAAAACAAAAGCAGGGGAATATGTTTTTGAAAAAGAGGACATATGTTCCAGCCTCGGCAAGCAGCAGAACTTGGGAGCTTTGACCATGTGCTTCTGTCTTTAGAATCAAGGAAAGAAGAAAGGGACTGTAGAATCCCTCCCTATGACTAAGAAAAGCCACTGAAGCCAGACTTGTTACAAGGATGTCCCTGCTTGGAGGTCCAATGAGGCCATTTGGGTGAAGCTAAGAAGATAAAGCCTGAATTGCCTTGAGACATGAAAATGTAGGCAGTGCCAGAGCTTGCTATACCTGCTAAGGAGAGCTGTTAATAGGGAGTGGAATCAACTCAAAAGAGAGAAGCATGGTACAGGCAACAAAATGGAAATGAGTTCAAAATCTGAAGAGCATTTTGACATGGAGATGCAGAGTTGGATTATATGGTTTTGATCCTGATTTGCTTCAGTAGTTTCTCACTATCCAACTTTCTTTCCATTATGGAACAAAAATATTTACCCTGCGCCATTATATGTTGGAAGAATGTGATCTGTTTTCTGACTTTCATTTTATAGGGGATTACAGATAAGAGATTGTATGAATCTCAGAAGGGACTTTAAAGTTTGTACTTCAAAATGTTGTTGAGGCTGTGTTAGACAATGGGAATTCTTGAGTATGACTGAATGCATTTTGGATTATGTTACCATTAGAAGTCAAGCTCCACCAGGATCAGAAATCAGGAGTAAATCCAGTCCCAGAACCCAACCCAGTCCTGGGACACTGGCAGACTAGGACTAGGCAGCAAACAAATCCAGAGTCAGTGATCTCCACACAAACAGGTACAGGGGAGTAACTGCTGAGTGAATGAGCCAGAGCCAGAGACCTCTGAGGGTCCGAATGTGAATCTAAGACCTTCAAAAGAGTAGACCTAAGCCAGGACCCCAGTGGTTCTGGGAGAGAGTCTTGGATCTCCTAGGAACTAGGTCTGAGCCAGGACTTCTGCCAGTATGGGTGTGAGTGAACCTGAGACCTCTGAGGGAATAGGCAGGAACCAGAGATCTTGGTGGGGCCAGGCGTAAGTCTGGGTTCTCAGAGGGAGTAGGCCTATGCCAGGACCTCTGTGGGTCCAGACATTGGTCTGGGATATCAAAGGGAATAGATAGGAACCTGGAACCTCTGTGGGTCTAAGCATGAATTGGGACCTCTGAGGGAGTAAGCAGGTCCTCTGTGACTCCAGGCACACCAGAAATTCAGACCTCCGAGGCAGTAAACCAGAGCCAAAAACCATTCCAGGTCCAACTCCAACCCAGGGACTTCTGAAGGAGGGATTCCAGATCAGGATTCACAGAAACAGGACAAAGCCCATAACCTAGGCAAAAGAAGGCCTGAGAAAGCAAACTCCAAGAGTACTGAGCTATCTCCAGGAACACAGAGTAACCGACAGGGTAACTAGAATTGTGACATTGAAGTACCATGAAGAACAACCATCTGAGCTTTGGATTCACTGGCGCCCAGAAGATTATTTAACAGAATCTCAGACACCCCCCCAACCACACCTATTAGAGGAAAAGATGAGTAGAAAAGTTAAGATCACACACTACACCACAACGAACAATACAATATCAGTAAAACCTAAACATCCTACAACAGCAAGACATGAACAACCAAATATGGATGAAGCAGGAAAAAAATGACCTAAAAAAATCTTCAAGAGAATGTTTGAAAGTCTAAAAGAGGAAATGAGAAATTCCCTTAAAGAAATGGAGGAAAAGACAAACAAAATTGGAAGACATCAGCAAATCACTTAAGGAAAACCAAAAAAAAAAAAAAGAAGAAATTAAACATACGAAAGAAACTATTCAGGACCTGAAAACTGAAATAGAGGCAATAAAGAAAACACAAACATAAATCATGAGAAAATGATCAGGAACTACAAACGCAAGCATGAACAGCAGAATGAAGAGATGGAAGAGAGAATCTCAAGCACAGATGATACAGTTAAGGAAATAGACTCCTAAGTTAAAGAAAACATTAAATCTAACAAGAGCTTAATGCAAAATATCCAGGAAATATGGGACACCATGAAAAGGCCAAATCTAAGAATAATAGGTATAGAAGAAGGAGAAGAGGTTCAACTCAAAAGCACAGAAAATATACTTAACAAAATCATAGAAGAAAACTTTCCCTACCTAAAGAAAGATATGCCTATGAAGATACAAGACGCTTACAGAACACCAAATAGACTGGATACAAATAAAATGTCTTCACACCACATAATAATCAAAACATTAAACATACAGAGTAAAGAAAGAATATTAACAGTTGCAAAGGAAAAAGGCCAAGTAACATATTGATTGAAAGTTTTGCTGGATATAGTAGTCTGGGTTGGCATCTCCCTCTGAGAACCCAGACTCATGCATGGCCCCACCAAGAGTCTCTTAATGTCTGCATAATGCTTGACCAAGACCTTCTGGCTTTCATTGTCTCCATTGAGAAGTCAGGTGTAATTCTGATAGGTCCCAGTAATTCCATTGAAATGAGGAACAAGACAAGGTTGTCTACTCTCTCCATATTAATTCAATATATTTTTTAGGCCCTAGCTAGAACAATAAGACACCAGAAGAAGACCAAGTGGATACAAACCGGAAAAGAAGTCAAACTCTCACTGTTTCCTGATGATATGAAAGTTTACATAAGCAATCCCAAACACTCTATCAAAGAACTTATGCAACTCAAAAACACTTCTAAGAATGAAGCAGAATCCAAGATTAAATTAAAAAAAATAGTAGCTTTCCTGTATAAAGATAATAAAAGGGATGGGGAAGAAATCAGAGAATCAACACTTCACAATAGCCACAAATAGCATAAAATATCTCAGAGTAACTCTCACAAAACAAGTGAAAGACTTTATGACACAAATTTTAAATCTTTGAAGAAAGAAATTGAAGGAGACACCAAAAAGTGGAAAGATCTCTTATGCTCTTGGGTAGGCAAAATTAACATAGTAAAAAATAGCAATCTTACCAAAATCAATCTACAGATTCAATGCAATGCCCATCAAAATCCCAGCAAAATTCTTCAAAGACCTCGAAAGACTGGTACTCAACTTCATATGAAAAAGCAAAAAAAAAATTCAGGATAGCCAAAACATTCCTGTACAATAAAGGAACTTCTGGAGGTATCACAATCCCTGAATTCAAACTCTACTACAGAGCTATAGTACAAAAAACTGCCTGGTATTGGCATAAGAACAAACAGGAGGACCGATGGAACCAATTATAAGACCAGAATATCAATGCACACATCTTCAAACACCTGATTTTTGACAAAGAAGCAAAAAAAACCAGTGGAAATAAGAAAACATATTTAACAAGTGGTGGTGGCATAACTGAATATCAACATGTAGAAGAATGAAAATAGACTCTCTCTATCACCATGCACAAAACTCAGTCCAAATGCATCAAAGACCTCAACATAAAGCCAGCCACACTGAAGCTTATAGAAGAGAAAGTGGGAAGTATACTTGAACACATTGGTAAAGGGAACCACTTCCTAAATAAACCTCAGCAGCACAGACACAGAGACAGAGAGAAACAATTAATAAATGGGACCTCCTGAAACTAAAAAGCCTCTGTAAAGCAAAGGACACAGTCAACAAGACAAACCAACAGCCTACAGAAAGGGAGAGATCTTCACTAATCCCACATCTGACAGAGGTCTGATCTCCAAAATATACAAAGAACTCAAGAAATTGGTCACCAAAAGAACACATAATCCAATAAAAAAAAAAACAGAGTACAGACCTAAACAGAGAACTCTCAACAGAGGAATCTAAAATGGATAAAGGCACTTAAGGAAATGTTCAACATCCTTATTCATCAGAGAAATGAAAATAAAACAACTCTGAGAGTCTGTTTTACACCTGTAAGAATGGCCATGATCAAAAACACTGATGACAACTTATGCTGGAGAGGTTGTGGGGAAAAGGAAACACTTTTACATTGCTGGTAGGAATGCAAGCTGGAACAACCTCTTTGGATGTCAGTGTGGCAATTTTTCAGAAAATTAGGAAACGACATTCCTCAAGACCCAGGAATACCACTTTTGGGTATATATCCAAAGGATGCTCAATTGTGCCACAAGGACATGTATTCAATTACATTCATAGCAGCTTTGTTTATCATATCCAAAACCTGGAAACAACATAAATGCCCCTTGACCAAAGAATGAATAAGGAAAATGTGGTTCATTTACACAACGGAGTACTACTGCACGGCAGAAAACATAATGGCATCTTGAATTTTGCAGGAAAATGGTTGAAGCTAGAAAACATTATTTTGAGTGCGCTAACGCAGACACAGAAAGACAGTTATCACTTGTACCCACTCATAGGTGTTTTTTAAACATAAAGCAAAGAAAACCAGCCTATAAACCACAATCCCAGAGAACTTAGACAACAATGATAACACTAAGAGAAACTTACATAGATCTAATCAACATGGGAAGTAGAAAGTAGAAAAAGACAAGATCTCCTGAGTAAATTGGGAACATGGAGACCTTGGGTGAGAGCTTAAGAGGGGAGCAGAAAGGCAGAGAGGGGAGCAGAAAAAAATGTAGAGATCAATAAAAATCAATTTAAAAAGTCTATATAGGCCAGAGAGTAGAATGTGGTGGTTTGAATGGGTATGAACCCCATAAACACATGTTTTGGGCCTCTAGTGAGTGGCATTTGTAGGAGGTGTGGTCTTCTTGGAGGTATGTATCATGCTGGGGCTGAGGTTTGAAATCTGTCTCAAGGGACTCAGCTCACTTCCTGTTGCCTGCAGGTCAAAATGTAAAACTCAGGTAACTCTCCAGCACTATGTCTGCCTGCATGTTGCCATGTTTCTCACAAGGAAGATAATGGATTAAGTCTCTGAAACTATAAGCAAGCCCCTATTAAATGCTTTACTTTATAAGAGGTACTGTGATCATGCTGTCTCTTCACAGCTATAGAAACCAGAACCAAAACATAAGTTATTCTCAGAATTTGAGTATCATCATGTTGGTGTGTATTTATTCCACATAAGGAGATGTCACCAGTTTTTCAGTCTTTTGTAACATTCACTGACATGACAGGCTACAAGGTTCTTAGTTTATCTACAAACAAGTATAATATTTTCATTCTTTCTTCTTTCACATTTTATCAATGTTATTTTCTTTTGTTTTTTATTAGCTTAAAACATCTTTTGTCTTTAAGAATTTTTCATATATAGGGTTTTGTTAGACGCAACCCTTTCTTCCCCTCTCTCTGCCTCCATCCTAGTTTAACTGTTGCGTGAATATTATCTCTCCTTCTACTCTCAAATCATGTGTGTGTTCTAACCTTCCCCAGTCACTCTCATAAAGACTCTTTACAACACTCTTATGGTGCCCTTTCTAGATTCTTAGGCTCAATGTACATTCATTCCATATGAATATTTACTTCTGGCACCTATAAGTAATAGAGAACTATGTTGAGCCAGGATAGGTCCTTCTGTAACTCTTCCCTGGGGTGTTCTGCAGTGTCACTGAATGGAAAAGTGAGGACTGCTAGTGCCTCATAAGTCTAAGGTCTCAATTATGTCCCCACTTTGTTTTCAATTCTTCAGATCCCAAGATCAATAGTCAATTTTCTTCCAGTTATTGATTATTCAGCTGCCATTGCCTTGCTAATGATTGTGTAGAGCAATTGCAGCTTTCCTAGGCCTGCATTGTTCAGTCTGCTACTGATTTACAGTAGCTTCTGCCTACTTTTTCAAGAGCATCTCACCTACATCAGAAGATTTCCGATACCTAATCCTGCTGGAATAGTGTATGGTGTGTTGTGAGTTTACTCTGTCTACACTTCACTGAAGGGCTTTCTAACCCACTGCCTTTTCCCTATCATTTCCACTCTATGACTAAGGAGTGGGGGATGACTATCACAGACACAGTTTCAATAAAGGCCATAAACATTCTTTCAGTAGCTATCATGCATCAGATTCTGTCCTTCTTGTCATTTCTGTTTTTATACTGTTGTTCCGTCTATGAGATTTTATAATACCAGGTATCCCTTCTCTCTAATGGCTCTGATATGTTTGTGCACACATATTTGTATCTATGCGGTGTGATTTGCATAAAGTTTCGTTATTTGCAGATGATATGACAGTGTACATAAGCGACCCCCAAAACTCCACCAAAGAACTTTTACAGCTGATAAACTCCTTTAGTAATGTGGCTGGATACAAGATCAACTCCAAAAAATCAGTCGCCCTCTTATACACAAAGGATATGGAAACAGAGAGGGAAATCAGAGAAGCAT
>NW_004949145.1:178173-181876 GCF_000317375.1 Microtus ochrogaster
AAAAAAAAGAAGATATTTTATCATTTAAACTATAATTCTAATGCCTTAGTGTTTTTGATATGTTGTCCTATAAAAACTGTTGCAGGGTCAGGTGGTGGTGGTACATGCTTTTAATCCCAGCACTCAGGAGGCAGAGGCAGGTGGATCTCTTTGAGTTCGAGGCCAGCCTTTCTACAAGAGCTAGTTCCAGGACAGGCTCCAAAACTACAAAGAAACTCTGCCTCAAAAAAAAAAAACTGTTAGAGGGTAAAGAACCAAATTCCATTCAGCATGATGAAACTTGAAATTGAGAATCTGGTTTAAGTGGACATGATTATTTATTGCAAAGAAACATTTCTCACAGTGTTGCCTCTAATTCATTTTACAGGGAGCTTTAAAAGGCAATCAAACCAGAACAAGTATATCCTGCATGATAGTTTACAGAAGTGGGTGAGGAGCGATCAAACAGGATAAAAGAAACTAAAAACATGCAGTTATTTGAGACATTTTGACTGCCAGTTTCAAGAATTGGGTTGGGTACTTTTCCAAGAGAGTCTTCAAGAAAAAAGTAGAAAGGGGAGAGATAATTTCAGATTAAACCAAAGAGGGCTGTGCATGAGAAAAGGTGAAGGGTCATTCGCCATGCCACAAAGCCATAGATATATTCTCAGTGGCATTATAAATTTCTCATTCCATATCTCTAAAAAGATACATTAAGCATTGATATAATTTATTTTTGGACATTGTTGAAGTTGTTTTTATTAGCATCATGACTGGATAATATTGTACTCTGGAAGTCTTGCATTACACTTCTTTATATGGACTGTCACTTTTCATTGTTACTCATGAGCCAATGTCACAGCATTCTGAATGGTTCATTTTCTCTAAAGTTTGGTATCTCTCCTTCATCATTAGGTATATTCTAATCTATTGTTCATCCTCACAGTAACATACATATAAAATAATATATCTATATATATATTTCCTCCTCTACTGCAGGCTGCATACATTTGTAAGTAATAATCTACCAGAAGAATAGTGGGGCCATATTCTAAAGGAAATTGCACCAAGACATAGAATGAGCCTGTGGAATCTGGCTATCAGCATTATTTTGTTATCACAAACTGCAACTGGAATACTGGGAAATTTCTCTCTAATTTTCTACTATCTAATCCTTTACTGCAGAAAATGCACATTAAAGCCCACAGATGTGATTCTGATGAACGTACTGGCAGCCAATACCTTGATCATTCTCTCTACAGGAGTGCCCCAAACTATGGCAGTTTGGGGACTTAAGCAATTCTTGGATGATTTTGGATGTGAGCTCCTGATGTACATTCAAGGATGTGGTAGGAGTGTGTCCATTGGTATCACTTGCCTCCTTAGTGTCTTTCAGACATTGACCATTTGCCCCAGGAAATCTTGCTGGAAGGATCATAAAGGCAAAGTTGAGAAGTACATCAGCTGCCACATTTTCCTCCTCTGGATCCTGCACATGTCCATAAATTTTATTTATTTTTCATACACAGTTTTCAAGAGGAACAGCAAAAATGTATCACAGAAATGAGATTTTGGATACTGCTCCACTGTGGGGCGGGATGAAATTGTTGATTCACTCTGTGCAGCATTGGTGGTTTGCCCTGAAGTCTTTCTTTCTGTGATCATAGCCTTGTCCAGTGGCTCCATGATTATCATTCTCTACAGACACAAGCAGAGGGTTCAACACATCGGCAGCACTCATGGTTCCAGTAGAATGTCGCCTGAGTCCAGAGTCACCCAGAATATTCTGATCCTTTTATCTACCTTTTTGGCTTTTTATACTCTCTCGTCCATCTTAAGAGGCTGCATTGCTATTTTAAATAGTCACAACTGGTGGCTGGTGAGTATCAGTAACCTGACTTCTCTGTGTTTTCCATCTTTTGGCCCTTTGTTCTCATGAATCATTACTCTATTGTGTCCAGGCACTGTTTTGTCCTGATAAGGAATAAAAATCACTGATTTTCATTTTAATTACGAAATGATATGTTTTGATTGGTATCCAGTTGTTTACTGACCTGTCACGCTCAAAAAGTTAATACAGAAAGTTAAGTAGGTAGCACCTTATCTTTTTAAGATTAACTGAAATGAATATGGGAGTATTGTCAGCTGATTGGATTAGCAGCCTTAATGAGCTGTTCATATTGTTTGAGGCCCACCATACTCTCGTAGCTGAGAGTGTCTTTACTTTGACCACCTGATGTTCAAAGGACCCAGGAAAAAGCTGTCAATAAAAGTGACCTATTTGTGGCTTTCATTCTGTCAGGAGTTCTTGGCTGCTTGGTGGTTTCACAGACAGATATATGTTCTACATTCTACCCTAAAGGAAAACTGAAATAGTTCCTGCCAATTAACTTGTTCCTCAGGAAGCCCTGATCATAAAAGAACCACTCTAGCCTATCCCAATACCAGAAAATAAATAGGCTTAATACATTCCACTTCACATAAAAATTAATAATAATGAAAGGTGGCTTTGGTGTATCCTGTATTTTTTTTGCTATTATTTTATTGAGAATTTTAGTTTTATGGGTATTGACTTGTTTATTTCCTTTATTGTTTTTCTATCTTTATCTGCTTTGACATCAATGTAATGCTGGCTTCATAAAAAGAGTTTGAAAGAATTTATACAGCCGATATGGTTATATGTCTTGGGGTTTATCAAAATAATGGAAAATGGAACTACTATTTGACCAAGATATTTCACTCTTGGGTCTATATCAAGAGACTTCCTTATCGTACCCATTTCAACATCCATTTTCATTGCTATTCTATTTATTATAGCAAGAAAATAGGGCCCACTTACATAACCAAAAAGAGAAAAATAGAAAAGTAAATATGTGTTCTTAAGTAAAATTGACTATTAATTGACCACAGTAAAAGATAAAATCACAAATGTGTAGGAAAATTGATGCACTTATAAAATATAATTTTAAGCTAAGTCACAAAATCTCACAATGAAACAGGATCACATGGTCTCCTTCATATGCAGATCCTAGCCTATAATGTATACATGTATATATGTAAATGGGTACCAGTACAACTTCATTATAGCATTTAGAAAGGATACAAAGAACATAGAAATAGGTAATGAACAGGTAAATGTGTCCATGATTTATAAAAGAGGATATAAAAATAACTATTTTGTATTTTTTTACTTTGACATTTTTCTTTTTCTGGTGCAAAGGGGCATAAAAATGTAATTGCTAGTGACAATGTAAAACCCCAAGCAAAGCTGTATGGCTTTAGCATTGCTATTCTAACTATATAGAAGTTCATTGAAATGGACAGAATTTTGGCTTGGACAAGTTTTCCTATGAATGGATATTTCATGGTTGCTCTTTAATACTTTTCTTTCTAATTTCATTATAATAAAGTATGTAACAGTGTAAACGAATGCAGACAGATTGTAAAAATATATACAGCTTTAATGGTGAAATAGACTTACAGAACCACCGTTCCCATGGAGACCAGGAAAGCAGAAGCAAGCTCTGCAACCGCTCACCAGATTTATAGGTAAACATTAGCCTGAGGCGAACATGCCCCCTAAGGGGCGGGACTTAACCCTACATCTCCCCTTTTTGTCTAAATAAGACAGAACTAAACCAAATACAACTATATACAATAATAACAAATAATAAATATAACAAACAATATTGAGAACAAAAGTTTTGCTAAACATTCTATCTCA
>NW_004949145.1:187585-188346 GCF_000317375.1 Microtus ochrogaster
AATTACCTTTTTCTGCCTCTTTCCTGTTGTCTCATATTTAATACTGATTTGTAGAAATTTTATTATAAACTTGTGCACCTAGCCTTGTTAAAAAAAAAAACAAATTTCTCAGATTAAAATTTATTTATCATTCTTTTAAAAAAATAAAAAAATAAAACATTTGGTATTCTGGTGTCTCCTTTTACCATTGGAAATTGCTTCTTCTACCCATGCTTCAGTGCCATAATGAAATGTATCAATATTCAGTGTATGCAAGGCCCATTCTTCCAAGGGCACTGATCTGAGCTTTAAAGGCCCCAAAATCCTTTTCCATTCCACATTTGCATTTTAATAAGCCAAAGACTCAATCATTATACATCTTGCTTCTGGGTCAGATATCCCTATTTGTACAGTCTTAGTTAGTCTTTGTAAAAAGTCACTAAAGGGTTCTCTCTGACCCTGTTTAACTCTGAAATGATTCCATTCTCTGTCCTGGGTCTTGTACCCCATCCCAAGTCCTAAAGGCAGCTGTAGTACACATGGAGAGTGTGTTTTCATTCAAATTAGCTTTCTTTCCCATTTTTTCAATAAAATAAAAATAAACAAGAGGTTAGAGCACATTTTCCTTGTGTGTGGTGGTACATTCTGAAGCTTTTGTTAATGTGATAATTAACCTTACACTCCATGTATTGATCTTTTTTGTTTTTCCCCCTTTTTTGTTTTTTTTCTTTTTTTAATTGAGAAAAGGAAAAAAAGTTTCCACCTCCTCCCAGCCTCCCATT
>NW_004949145.1:190131-200391 GCF_000317375.1 Microtus ochrogaster
CCTGCCTCTGCCTCCCGAGTGCTGATCTTTTTTGAAGTTTTATTGAAGATTAACTTACCATGGTTTCATGCCCAAAGTGGACATTAAAGTGGAAATATAAGAAACACTCAACCTTGGGAAGGTGTAGTATGTGAGTATGTTTCTGGAGTAATAAAACATTCTTATGTGGCACCTCATTTCTCGTATGATTATAGAGGAAGTGGTAAGTTTGGTTGTATTGAATAGCCAGTAGTAAAATGGCTCAAAAACTCTTGAACTTGTAAAGTTAACATGGAATAAAAGGTAGAGTAGAGCATAATTTTTCAGCAGTGACAAACAGAACCATATGTGTCCTGAGTTACCTATCTCTCCTGTATTAGTCTTACTATAAAGTTAAGAAGAACCAGATATCATGCCTTTCCTTGGTGTTCATTATTGTTGCAAATAGAACACAGTGCCTTGTGCTTTGCAAGCCTTGAATGTACCATTCAGCTACTTTATATCCACACTAGTGCTGGACCTCCTTAGACAATAATTAAGGTTTCACATTATTCTAATTATTCTTTATAGTCTCATGAATACCACATCTATTTTAATGCACCATGAATTGTATTATAATAGATAAATTAATATAAGTATTTTCATATGTAATTTGTGGTGGTACATACCTTTAATCTCATCATTTATGAAGCAGAGGTAGGCAGCTCTCTGTTAGTTTGAAGTCAACGTAGTCTACATAGTGAGTTCCAGGATAGCCAGAGCTACATAGTAACAACAGCAACAAAATATTTTCAAATATATATGGAATTCTAAGTCAATTATTGTACTCAATGTTCTTCTCGTGCAATTATTTTTTAATCACATGTTGATATTTAACGTTGCATATTTACAGATTAGTAGTGGTAGTAATTCATTGGTAGTTACCACTATATGCTTTGTCTCTGCAACAGTAGGAATGTGTATTTCTGGTGGACTCACATACACCAGGTTTATCCCGTACTTGTGAAACTAAACTGAAAGAAACTTTCTATCACATCAACCCAGCCTTAGAACACTGTTTTCTATTACAATCTTGAAAACTTTATATGCACTTGGCATTTTCCTATAGAGTGAACATTTATGCAGAAATGAATCCTTATTTTTAAAAAGATATGTTATTATCTGTTGTATCTTGTGTGGATGAATGTTTTGCTGTATGTATAAATGTGCACTATGGAAATTCAGTGCCTTCAGTTCCCATAGAGAATATTAATACCCACTAGAAGTGGAGTTTCAGGTGATGCTGAGACACAAGTAGGTGCTGGGAATTACACCTAGGTCATATGCAAGAGCATCACATGTTCTTTACCATTGACCGATCTCTACAGTGCCCTCAAATGAAAACTTACAGCAGAAAGCAGACAGCTACTTATCAACACTGTGAAAAGTGCCAGGTGGGGAACACAGACCACATAGAAGACGTAAATGTGTTTGGGAACATCTGTCATTGCTTTGTGATCACAGACTGAGGTGACAGTTTGTCACACTATCCACGCCATGACCTTTCTGTATCCGCTTTACCTCTAAACAGCTTTGGGATTTAAAGAGTCATTTATCCTCAGAATTTCTAAGGTCAGATCATGAGAGTGTCCACATCATGCAGTTTTAAATTCAAGGAGTGGAATCAAACAAACAAGAGAGTTGTGACTCATAAATTGTCGCTGCTATCTGCCATATATGCACTTAACTCATAAAAATTTATTTGCCATTATACCCTCAATTTTTAATGAATAAAACTAAGTGAATATTTAATAGTGAGAATATTGGATTTTGCTGGATTTGACTTATACTTTTTGTGTCTTTGTGTGCAGAACGCTATGACTGTGAAGACAAATATTCATTACCAGAATTGAGCAGAGTGGCCTCACAGATCTGACACTGAAATTCTTAATTCTCAAAAAGATGTGGTACAGATACTTCTTAGTGACTGTCATTAAAGTCGTCTTCAGGGTCACAGCTTGTCTTAAAATGAAGCATCTTGTTGATTCTTGTAATTTTTCTGTCCTCACAGGGGCATACCAACTCTATTTAACCCTCTTATGGGTCCCATTCTAGTTTCCTGAGCTCAAAACACATTCAACCCACATAAACACACATTTCTGCCACATATATAAAAAAAACAATATTGAGACAGAATTACGCTAGTGTTATTTTGGGGTCTTTTTTTACCTCCTTAATAGACTACTTTCTATATTCTGCTGTAGCCCTTGCCTAAGGTATTCTCAAGTATCAGTGCACAGAGAAGTAGAGACTGATAGTATTTGGTAGTTCCTAAGGTCTCAGATCATGTTCTGACTTTGATTTAATTTCTTCAGATCTCAAGATTCATAGCCAATTTTCTTCAAGTTATTGGTTACTCAGCTGTCATTGCATGGCTGTTGATTGTGTGGAGCAATGGTGCATTTCCTGAGCCTGCATGGTTCATCCTGGTACCAACACACACCTGCTTCTGAGGATTTCAGACACCTTCCTGCAGGAATAGAATATGGTGTGCTGGGAGTATACTCTGACTTAACTGCACTGCTGGACTGTCTAATCCAATGCCTTTTTACCTATAATTTCCACTATAAGCCTAAGAAATGGTGCATTGATTATTTCAGACACAGTCTTAATAGAGACCCTAAACATTTCTTCAGTAGCTGTCATTCATCAGATACCGTTCTCTTTGCCACTTCTGCTAGCACATTTTGCCTTATTTTATATGATTGTTCAGTCTGTGAGATTTCCCCATACCCGATATCCCCTTCTCTCCAAAAGCTCTGAAAAGTGTGTACACATATATGTATCTATGTGATATGATTTTCATAAATCTATTTCTTAACATGATATAAGTTGTCAATTCAACCATCATTCTAATGCATTTGTGCTTTTAATATTTTTTCTGTTGCAGGGAAAAGACCCAAAGTTTTCTCAGCATGACAAAATTTGAAATTGAGAGTCTGTTTTAAGTGGACTTGGTTACTACTTGGAAAGCAACATTTCTCACAGTGCTATCTCAAATATCTTCATTTCACAGGAAGCTTTTAAGGGCAAACATGACAGAACAAGTATGTCCTGATTGTCAGTTTGCAAGGGTGGGCAGAGAGCAAAGCAATCAAACAGGATAAGAGAAGCTAAAACCAAGAAGCTATTTGGGGTGTTTTGACTCCCAGTTTCTACAACTGGGTTGGGTACATTTCCTCATGGAGGGAGTAGAAAAGGGAGAGGTAATTTCAGGTTAAACAAAAGCTGTCTCGACATGAGACAAGATGAAGGGTCACTTGCAATGTAACAAGGCCATGGGTATATTCTCAGAGGCATCATAAATTTCTTCTTTCATATCTTATTTTTCGATGAGATATACATTTTGCATTGATATATGTAATTTTCTGGACACTACTTAAGTTGTTTTTATTAACACCATCACCAGAAAATATTATATTCTGGAACTGTTGCATTATATTTGTTTGTTCGGCCAGTCAATTTCCATTGTTTCTCAAGGGCCAATGTCAAATCATTATGAACGATTCATTTTTCTCTGAAGTTTGATGTCCCTCCTTCATCATTATGTACATTCTAATGTATTTTTCACCCTTACAGTAGCATACCTAGAAAGGAACTACTACTCTCAAACTTTTGAGGATGAGGTCTTTCTAAATGGTAAGGGCCGGCCTTGAACACCTAAACTTAAAATACCCTTCATTCTTTCAGTAGCCACATGAAATAAAGCTTTCTTCCTCTACCTCAGGCTGCAAACATTTGTCAGTAGTTATTTGGTCAGAAGAATAGTCATGCCATATTCTAAAGGAAATTGTGCCAAGTCACAGAATGGACTTCTGTAATATGGCAATGAGCATTATTTTCTTATTACAAACCACAACTGGAATCCTGGGAAATTTCTCTCTAATTTTTTACTATCTAGTCCTTTACTACAGAAAATGCACATTAAAGCCCACAGATGTGATTTTGATGAACGTAATGGCAGCCAATGCCTTGATCATTCCCTCTACAGGAGTGCCCCAAACTATGGCAGTTTGGGGACTTAAGCAATTCTTGAATGATTTTGGATGCAAGCTCCTATTGTACATTCAGGGATGTGGTAGGAGTGTGTCCATTGGTACCACTTGCCTCCTGAGTGTCTTTCAGGCCTTGACCATTTGCCCCAGGAAATCCTGCTGGAAGGATCATAAAGGCAAAGTTGAGAAGTACATCAGCTGCCACATTTTCCTCCTCTGGATCCTGTACATGTCCATAAATTTTATTTATTTTTCATACACAATTTTGAACAGGAGCAGCAAAAACGTGTCACAAAAACGAGATTTTGGATACTGCTCCATTGTAGGGCAGGATGAAATTGTTGATTCACTCTATGCAGCATTGGTGGTTTGCCCTGAAGTCTTTCTTTCTGTGCTCATGGCCTGGTCCAGTGGCTCCATGATTGTCATTCTCTACAGACACAAGCAGAGGGTTCAACACATCCGCAGTTCTCATGGTTCCAGTAGAATGTCGCCTGAGTCCAGAGTCACCTAGAACATTCTGATCCTAGTGTCTAACTTTTTCGTTTTTTATACTCTCTCCTCCATCTTAAGAGGATACATTAGTCTTTTAAATTATAACAATTTGTGGCTGGTGAACATGAATCGCCTGACTTCTCTGTGTTTTCCATCTTTTGGAGCCCTTATTCTCATGAATCATTACTCCATTGGGTCCAGACTTAGTTTGGTCTGAATAAGGAAGAAAAATTTTTCAGTCTCATTTTAGCATTGGAAATGATATGTTTTTCTTAGTATCCAGTTGTTAACTGACCTGTCACACTCCAAATATCAACACAGAAAGTTAACTAGGTAGCACTTTGTCTTTTTAAAATTAGCTGGAATGAATATGGGAGTTTGGTCAGAAGGTTGAATCAGCAGCCTTCATACTGTTTGAGGTCCATTGTACTCTTCAACTTGAATCTGTGAGAGTCTACCCTCTGACCACCTGATGTGCAATGGACCCAGGAAAAAGCTGTCAATAAAAATGCCCTTCTTGTGGCTTTCATCCTGTCAGTGGATCTTGGTTTCACAGACACCTCGGTGTTTTACATTCTATCTTCAAGGAAAACTGAAATAGTTCCTGGCAATAAACTTGTTCCTCAGGAGGCCCTGGTCATAACAGAACTGCTGCAGCCTGTTCCAATACCTGATAAAAATAGGCTTAATACCTTCCACCTCACACAAAAATTATTTAAAATGAATGATGGGTTTGGTGTCATTCTGAATTTTGCTTCCTAGTATTTTATTGAGAACTTTAACATTATCAGGGATACTGACTTGGAAATTTCCTTTGCTGTTGTTTTGTCTTTATCTGGTTTGGTATCAGTGTTATGCTAGCTTCATGAAAAAATTTGCAAAACTTTAATACATTCATTTTGGAAATCAGTTTTAGGTTTTCTCAAAAATGGAACTATTATTTGACCCAGGCATTCCACTCCTGGGTTTAAACCCAGAGAATTCCTTACCACACCCTAGAGGTACTTTAATATCCATTTTCATTTATGCTCCATTTACTATAACAAAGAAATATGGCCCACCTACATAACCAAAAACAGATAAATTGATAATTAAATGTGTGTTCTTATGTAAAATTGACTACTGACTAGGGTGAAAGATGAAATCATAACATGTATTGGTTAATCAATGCACTTATAAGGGATGGTTCTAAGCCAGATCACACAATCTCAAAATGAACAGAGATCACATGGTCTCCTTCACATGTAGATCCTATTCCATAATATCTATGTGCATTCATGTAAATGGGTGTAAATGTAACTTCAATATATCATTTTAGAAAGGAGACAAAGAACAAAGAAAGCATCAGGTGGTGAGAAAGTAAATGAACCCATGATTTATGAAAGAGGATATAAAGATAATTATTTTTCTATTTCCTACTCTGACAAGGGCACAAAATTGTAATTGCTAGTGGCGATGTAAAATCCTAAGCAAAGCTGCACGGCTTCAGCATGGCTATTCTAACTATAAAGATTCTTTGACATAGAATTTTGGCCTTGGGCAAGTGTTCCATGGAGAGGCTATTTCGTGGATGCTCTTTAATGCTTTTATTTCTGAGTTCATTACAATAAAGTGATTTTAGTTTAAAACAAAAGGCTATCACAATTTAACCAAAGATGCAGGGATGGCCACCATATAGCCATTAGTAACTGTAATACATCAAAAAAGCACTCAAAGACAAAAATTGCTTGATTATCATATTAGAGTCCAGAAAACCTTTGATTATTTTTTTGAATATTTTATTGAAAATAGATCCTGTTCCCCTACGATATATCCTGATTACATTTCCACTTCCCTTTACTCCTCTCATTTCCTCCCCACCTCCACTCCCATGCAGATCTACTCCCTTTCTGTCATTACATGAGAACAGGATTCTAAGGCACAACAGCAAACCATAACAAAATAAATACAATAAGATTAAAGAAAACCATCACATGGAAGTTGGACATGTCAAACCAACAAAAGGAAAACAGTCCTTGTGAAGGCATAAGAATCTGAGACCTACTCATTCACATATCAGAAATCCCATAAAAATATTAAACTGAAAGATATACTAAATATGCAGAGGTCCTGGTGTAAACCTGTGCAGGTCCTGTAATTTAGATTCAATCTCTTTTAGTTCTTATGATCTTTGTTCAGATGACTTAGAGAGAAATGTTTCCTGGTGTCATCCATCCCCTCCTGCTCTAATACTCTTTATGCCTTCTCTTCCATGAGGTTTTCTGAGCTCTTAACAGATAGCTTTGATGGAGACAACCCATTGTTAAGTCTAGGTGTCAGAAAGTATTTTTCTTTTTTTTTCATAAAGTATTTTTCACAAAATCCAACATGCTTTCATCATAAATGTCACGGAGTGACTAGAAATGAATACATCATAAGTCAGCATAGTAAATGCAATATACTATAAACATACAACCAAATATTAGAATCCAAAGTCGTATAAATAAGAGTCACATAATTACTGGCCATCTCCATTTATATTTAATATTCAAAGGTATCCACAAATTTTCTAAAGGGATCCATAATTGGGGAATAGCATGCAAAACTTAAATCTTCAAAGACTCAAATACAATATAATTTTATTTAAGCCATATCAACAAATGGAACAGGCTCAGAGAAGGATATAGACAAGAGGAGGAAAGAAAAATGAGCACAGTAAAATGAAGGGAACTAGGTAGTACAGGACAATGGTGGACATGCGTTTATAAAAAGTGCCGTAAGGAGCTCACTCTTGTGATGAGGAAAAGGGAAATCTGGGGGTCTGACAAACCCTGCAACTACTCAGGCCCACCCCAAAACCCACCCACCCAATCTGTGATCTGCTAGAGCAGGTGAAGGAACAGTCCTTCAGGCCCAAAGCATCAGGATTTTCACAACACAGGGCAACAGTAGGATAATCAAGAGAAGTTCCAGAGGACTAGAAGCAGAACAATGTCTCTCTGCAAAGAACACTTGCAAGTAAAGGTAAATGGATAAAGGTGTTTCCTGCATGACTCACCCTGTTTGCTGCCAGGATGAGACTGATGTTTTCTTTCTCATTGTTTCTCTTTTCTCTTAAACTTTATTTTATTTGAAAGGTGTTGCAAGAGTAAAGGGTGGATAAAAAGGGATTGGGAATGGTATATAAATGTGATGGAGAAACATGATGTGAATAACACAAAGAATAAATAAAAAGGAGGTAAAAAAGAAAAGAAGAAAGGTGCCACAAAAAAGATAACAGAGACTCTATCTGCCAAGAGTATGTATCAGTGTCACAGAGGAGGTGAATATGCTTCAGCTTAACCAGGAAAGCATCTGGCCTGGAATGGGAAGGACATAGAGGTTAATATATTTGAGTTAGGAGGAAGTACAAGAGGATGGAAGACATAGATTATTGAAACTGGTCTGAAGGCTATGAAAACCACTGGTAAAGAATGTGGACTAACAAAACTGTAGAGTCACTCAACAACTGGAGGAAAAAGCAAACAAAAAATTGTAATAAATCAATAAATCTCTTAAAGAAAACCAAGAAAATAAACAGGTAATGCAGACAGTTCAAGACTTGAAGACTGAAATAGAGGCAATAAAGAAAATACCAACTGAGGGAATTTGGGATATGGAAAATCTAGGTAAACAAACAGGAACTGCAAATGCAAGCGTAACCACCAGAATACAAGACGTGGAAGAAAGAATCTCAGGTGTTCAAGAAATGATCAGGAAAATAGGTTGATTGGTCGAAGAAAATGTTAAATACAACAAATTCTTAACACAAAACATCCAGGAATCTGGGACATCATGAAAAGACCAAAAGTCCAACTTAAAGGCACAGAAAAATATATTCAACAAAATCATGCAAGAAAAAAACTTTCCCAACCCTAACAAGGATATCCCTATGAAAGTACAAGAAACTTACAGAACACCAAAAAGACTGAGCCAAAAAAAAAAACCCTTGGCATATAATAATAAGAATGCAAATCATAGAGAATAGAAAAGAATATTAAGAGCTGCAAAGGAAAAGGGCCAAGTAACATATAAAGGCAGACTTATCAGAATTAGACTTAACTTCTCAATGGAAACCATGAAAGCCAGAATGTCCTGGATGGATGTGATGCAAACATTAAGAGGCCACACCTGCAAGCCCAGAAGACTACACCCAGCACAGCTATCAATCACCATCGATGGAGAAAACAAGATAGTTCATGACAAAATCAGAATTAAACAATACATGTCCATAGACCTTGAAAGAACAGTACTCAACTTCATATGGAAAAACGAAAAATCCAGGATAGCCAAAACAATCCTGTACAATAAAAAAACTTCTGGAGTCATCAAAATCCCTGACTTCAAACTCTACTACAGAGATATAGTACTGAAAACAGCCTGGTACTGTCATAAGAACAGACAGGAGGATCAATGGACCTGAATAGACAACCCGGATATTAATCCATACTTCGTAAACCTGATTTTTTACAAAGAAGCAAAAAAATATCAAGTGGAAAAAAGAAAGCTTAATTAACAAATATTGTTGTCATAACTGGATGATTATCAACATGTAGAAGAATGAAAACAGACCCATATCTATCACCATGCACAAACCTCAAGTAAAAATGCATCAAAGACCTCAACATAAAGCCAGCCACACTGAACCTTACAGAAGAGAAAATGGGAAATACACTTGAATGCATTTGCACAGGAGGCCACTTCCTAAATATAACCCCAGCAGCACAGACACTGAGAGAAACAATTATTAAATGGGACCTCCTGAAACTGAAAAGCTTCTGTAAAGCAAAGGACATGGTCAACAAGACAAAACGACAGCCTACAGAATGAGAAAGATCTTCACTAACCCCATATCAGACAGAGGTCTGATCTCCAAAATATACAAAGAACTCAAGAAATTAGTTATCAAACGAACAAATAATCCAGTAAAAAAAAATGGAGTACAGACCTAAACAGAGATCTCTCAACAGAGGAATCTAAAATGGCTGAAAGACACTTAAGGAAATGTTCAACATCCTTAGTCATCAGAGAAATGCAAATCAAAACAACTCAGAGATTCCAACTTACACCTGTAAGAATGGCCAAGATCAAAAACACTGATGACAACTTATGCTGGAGAGGTTGTGGGGAAAAGGGAACACTTCTGCATTGCTGGTGGGAATGCAAGCTGGTACAACCAACCCCTTTGGATGTCAGTGTGGCAATTTCTCAGAAAATTAGGAAACAACCTTCCTCAAGACCTAGGAATACCACTTTTGGGTATATATCCAAAGGATGCTCAATCATAGCACAAGGACATGTGCTCAATTATGTTCATAGCAGTTTTGTTTGTCATAGCCAGAACCTGGAAACAACATAAATGCCCCTTGACCGAAGAATGGATAAGTTAATATGGTACATTTACACAATGGATTACTACACAGCAGAAAACATAACAACATCTTGAATTTTTCAGGAAAATGGTTGAAGCTAGAAAATTAACAAGATCAGAAATGAAAAGGGGGACATAACAACAGACAGTAAGGAAATTCAGTGAATTATTAGGTCTTACTACAAAAGCTTATATGCCACAAAGTTGGAAAATGTAAAATAAATGGACTTGTTTTTAGATAAGTATCATTTACCAAAATTAAATCAAGAACAGGTGAACAATTTAAATAGACCTATACATCGCAAGGAAATAGAAGAGGTCATAAAAAACCTCCCAACCAAAAAAGGTCCAGGACCTGATGGT